>NC_143048.1:49435000-49462500 GCF_057628025.1 Oncorhynchus mykiss | reverse complement strand
GTGTGTTTGCGTGTGTGTGTGTGTTTCTGTGTGTGTCATTCATCATTGTGATGATAATCCACCAGATTGACTGTGGAGAAATTTGTTCCAGGTGGATGATGGGATACCTCATCTCTGACACACCAATCAGAGGGCTCCGTTTAATCTACAGTGATGTTTAACACCTACGTGTGATGTGGCTGTCATCTGAAATGGGCATTATTGAACACAACAAGTAGAATGAATGGCACCCTATTCCCTTCATAGTGCACTACTTTTGACCAGGGCCCATAGGGTAGTAGTGCACTACGTAGGGGGGTAGGGTACAATTTGGGATGCATGCCTATATCTATCGACCTAGCAGTGCCATGGAGGACAGCTCTGCCTGTGAGCAGTGACAGACTCACCGAGTGGTTGGACCTACTGTCCAATAGTCTTCCTTTTGTATTTCTCTGAAACGGCTGATGATGTCATTATCACGTTGCAGCACGACCCTGTCAGCCACAGTACGACACCAAATATGGGCGTTTTTACAACACTGAAGATGGAAACGATTTAACAGCAGGAAGCACTTAACTTAGAGGGACATCCATTGAAGATGTTTGGGGGGGAAAAAATGAATATCTACCATTAAACATGTTTTCATATCTACCATTAAACATGTCTTCATATCTACCATTAAACATGTTTTCATATCTACCATTAAACATGTTTTCATATCTACCATTAAACATGTCTTCATATCTACCATTAAACATGTCTTCATATCTACCATTACACATGTTTTCATATCTACCATTAAACATGTCTTCATATCTACCATTAAACATGTCTTCATATCTACCATTATGTACCATTAAACACGTCTTCATATCTACCATTAAACATGTCTTCATATCTACCATTATCTACCTTTAAACACGTCTTCATATCTACCATTAAACATGTTTTCATATCTACCATTACACATGTTTTCATATCTACCATTAAACATGTTTTCATATCTACCATTAACTACCATTAAACATGTTTTCATATCTACCATTAACTACCATTACACATGTTTTCATATCTACCATTAAACATGTTTTCATATCTACCATTAAACACGTTTTCATATCTACCATTAAACACGTTTTCATATCTACCATTAAACACGTTTTCATATCTACCATTAACACGTCTTCATATCTACCATTAAACATGTTTTCATATCTACCATTAAACATGTCTTCATATCTACCATTAAACATGTTTTCATATCTACCATTAAACACGTTTTCATATCTACCATTAAACACGTTTTCATATCTACCATTAAACACGTTTTCATATCTACCATTAACACGTCTTCATATCTACCATTAAACATGTTTTCATATCTACCATTAACTACCATTAAACATGTTTTCATATCTACCATTAACTACCATTAAACATGTCTTCATATCTACCATTAACTACCATTAAACATGTTTTCATATCTACCATTACACATGTTTGCATATCTACCATTAACTACCATTACACATGTTTTCATATCTACCATTAACTACCATTAAACATGTTTTCATATCTACCATTACACATGTTTTCATATCTACCATTAACTACCATTACACATGTTTTCATATCTACCATTAAACACGTCTTCATATCTAACATTAAACATGTTTTCATATCTACCATTAACTACCATTAAACATGTTTTCATATCTACCATTAACTACCATTAAACATGTCTTCATATCTACCATTATCTACCATTAAACATGTTTTCATATCTACCATTAACTACCATTAAACATGTCTTCATATCTACCATTAACTACCATTAAACATGTTTTCATATCTACCATTACACATGTTTTCATATCTACCATTAAACACGTCTTCATATCTACCATTAAACATGTCTTCATATCTACCATTATCTACCATTAAACACGTCTTCATATCTACCATTAAACATGTTTTCATATCTACCATTACACATGTTTTCATATCTACCATTAAACATGTTTTCATATCTACCATTAACTACCATTAAACATGTTTTCATATCTACCATTACACATGTTTTCATATCTACCATTAAACACGTTTTCATATCTACCATTAACACGTCTTCATATCTACCATTAAACATGTTTTCATATCTACCATTAACTACCATTAAACATGTTTTCATATCTACCATTAACTACCATTAAACATGTCTTCATATCTACCATTAACTACCATTAAACATGTTTTCATATCTACCATTACACATGTTTGCATATCTACCATTAACTACCATTACACATGTTTTCATATCTACCATTAACTACCATTAAACATGTTTTCATATCTACCATTACACATGTTTTCATATCTACCATTAACTACCATTACACATGTTTTCATATCTACCATTAAACACGTCTTCATATCTACCATTAAACATGTTTTCATATCTACCATTAACTACCATTAAACATGTTTTCATATCTACCATTAACTACCATTAAACATGTCTTCATATCTACCATTATCTACCATTAAACATGTTTTCATATCTACCATTAACTACCATTAAACATGTCTTCATATCTACCATTAACTACCATTAAACATGTTTTCATATCTACCATTACACATGTTTTCATATCTACCATTAACTACCATTAAACATGTTTTCATATCTACCATTACACATGTTTTCATATCTACCATTAAACATGTTTTCATATCTACCATTAACTACAATTAAACATGTTTTCATATCTACCATTAAACATGCTTTCATATCTACCATTAAACATGTTTTCATATCTACCATTAAATATGTCGTCATATCTACCATTAAACATGTGTACATGTCTATTGACTTCATTTCACTGACTATAGCGTTACTCATAACTTATAGGGCTTTTCCTCAATACAGTCCGTTACTCCTTCCAGACAAAATATCTCTATCAAACACTCGTACAGGTCCGACATGTCTGATTGATATGAGAGGCAATAGGATAACGTCCTGTCTCGTACAGGTCCTACATGTCTGATTGATATGAGAGGCAATAGGATAACGTCCTGTCTCGTACAGGTCCTACATGTCTGATTGATATGAGAGGCAATAGGATATTTAGAAAATATGTTTCCTCATTTTTTTTTAAACCGCATTGTTGGTTAAGGGCTAAGGGTTGGTTAAGGGTTGGTTAAGTAAGCATTTCATGGTAAGGCCTACAACTGTTGTATTCTTCGCATATGACAAATACAATGTGATTTGATTTGAATTACATCCTGTCTCGTACAGGTCCTGTATTTCATTCATAAGAGAGACAATTAAAAGCCACCCACCTTCCAACTAAATCAAAGCCACCCACCTTCCAACTAAATCAAAGCCACCCGCCTTCCAACTAAATCAAAGCCACCCACCTTCCAACTAAATCAAAGCCACAAACCTTTCAACTAAATCAAAGCCACCCACCTTCCAACTAAATCAAAGCCACCCACCTTTCAACTAAATCAAAGCCACCCCCCTTCCAACTAAACTAAAACCACCCACCTTCCAACTAAACTAAAGCAACCTACCTTCCAACTAAACTAAAGCCACCCACCTTCCAACTAAACTAAAGCCACCCACCTTCCAAATAAACTAAAGCCACACACCAGCCAACTAAACTAAAGCCACCCACCTTCCAACTAAACTAAGCCACCCACCTTCCAACTAAACTAAAGCCACCCACCTTCCAAATAAACTAAAGCCACACACCAGCCAACTAAACTAAAGCCACACACCAGCCAACTAAACTAAGCCACACACCTTCCAACTAAACTAAAGCCACCCACCTTCCAAATAAACTACAGTCACCCACCTTCCAAATAAACTACAGTCACCCACCTACCAGCCAACTAAACTAAAGCCACCCACCTTCCAACTAAACTAAAGCCACCCACCTTCCAAATAAACTACAGTCACCCACCTACCAGCCAACTAAACTAAAGCCAACCACCAACCAGCCAACGAAACTAAAGTCACACACCTTCCAACTAAACTAGTCACCCACCAGCCAAATAAACTAAAGCCAACCAGCCAACGAAACTAAAGTCACACACCTTCCAACTAAACTAGTCACCCACCAGCCAAATAAACTAAAGCCACCCACCAGCCAACTAAACTAAAGCCACCCACCAGCCAACTAAACTAAAGCCACCGACCAGACAAATAATTAAAGCCACCCAGCCACCCACCAGCCAACTAAACTAAATTCACCCACAAACCAACTAAACAATAGCCACCCACCCACCAGCCAACTAAACTAATGTCACCCACCTTCTAACTAAACTAAAGCCGCCTTCATATCTACCATTAAACATGTTTTCATATCTACCATTAACTACCATTACACGTTTTCATATCTACCATTAACTACCATTAAACATGTCTTCATATCTACCATTAACTACCATTAAACATGTTTTCATATGTACCATTACACGTTTTCATATCTACCATTAACTACCATTACACATGTTTTCATATCTACCATTAAACACGTCTTCATATCTACCATTAAACATGTTTTCATATCTACCATTAACTACCATTAAACATGTTTTCATATCTACCATTTACTACCATTAAACATGTCTTCATATCTACCATTAACTACCATTAAACATGTTTTCATATCTACCATTACACGTTTTCATATCTACCATTAAACATGTTTTCATATCTACCATTACACATGTTTTCATATCTACCATTAACTACCATTAAACATCTTTTCATATCTACCATTAAACATGTTTTCATATCTACCATTAACTACCATTAAACATGTTTTCAGATCTACCATTAAACATGTTTTCATATCTACCATTACACATGTTTTCATATCTACCATTAAACATGTTTTCATATCTACCATTAAATATGTCGTCATATCTACCATTAAACATGTGTACATGTCTATTGACTTCATTTCACTGACTATAGCGTTACTCTTAGCTAACTTATAGGGCTTTTCCTCAATACAGTCCGTTACTCCTTCCAGACAAAATATCTCTATCAAACACTCGTACAGGTCCGACATGTCTGATTGATATGAGAGGCAATAGGATAACGTCCTGTCTCGTACAGGTCCTACATGTCTGATTGATATGAGAGGCAATAGGATATTTAGAAAATATGTTTCCTCATTTTTTTTTAAACCGCATTGTTGGTTAAGGGCTTGTAAGTAAGCATTTCATGGTAAGGCCTACAACTGTTGTATTCTTCGCATATGACAAATACAATGTGATTTGATTTGAATTACATCCTGTCTCGTACAGGTCCTGTATTTCATTCATAAGAGAGACAATTAAAAGCCACCCACCTTCCAACTAAATCAAAGCCACCCACCTTCCAACTAAATCAAAGCCACCCACCTTCCAACTAAATCAAAGCCACCCACCTTCCAACTAAATCAAAGCCACCCACCTTCCAACTAAATCAAAGCCACCCGCCTTCCAACTAAATCAAAGCCACCCACCTTCCAACTAAACTAAAACCACCCACCTTCCAACTAAACTAAAGCCACCCACCTTCCAACTAAACTAAAGCAACCTACCTTCCAACTAAACTAAAGCCACACACCAGCCAACTAAACTAAAGCCACCCACCTTCCAACTAAACTAAAGCCACACATCTTCCAACTAAACTAGTCACCCACCCACCAGCCAACTAAACTAAAGCCACACACCTTCCAACTAAACTAGCCACCCACCTACCAGCCAACTAAACTAAAGCCACCCACCTACCAGCCAACTAAACTAGCCACCCACCCACCAGCCAACTAAACTAGCCACCCACCCACCAGCCAACTAAACTAAGTCACCCCCCTACCAACTAAACTAAGTCACCCCCCTACCAACTAAACTAAGTCACCCCCTACCAACTAAACTAAGTCACCCCCTACCAACTAAACTAAGTCACCCCCCTACCAACTAAACTAAGTCACCCCCCACCAACTAAACTAAGTCACCCCCTTGCTCAACTTTTAGTGTTACTTTGAAACAGACACCAATGATTCTAGCTCTGAGGCAAGCCAAGTGATGGGATCCATAGTAACATGATGTTATCCAGAAAAAATGATTTTTGGGGGGGGGGGGTTGTCAGAGAAAAGACCATTAAGAATTCAGCTTTGATCTAACGCAGCTACTGCAAAGCCTTAGTCTGTAATCAACTCAGCTGGGAGCCTGGCACATAGATTTTGTACTGAAATTGCTTTGGGATGCAGGTGTGTTTGGGGTAAACAAAATAATTTTGTCTACTTACTCATAGAAGGTGGTCCATCCGTTGTTGTTACTCTTCGTAGCCAGCAATGAGGAGCTCCCATGATAGGTCATCATAGCCAGCTCCTGCCCCTGAGCAGCGATGGTCTTCAGGGCGTTGTTGGTCCCAATGGTGAACCAGAAAGTCTGTCCATCAGGCACCATCAACCACAGAGGCATGCCTGTTGTATCCCTCCTGATCAATCAATCAATTCATTCATCAAACTTCATGTACAGTGTATATAGCATATTTCTGACAGCAAATGCAGTTGAAAGTGCTTAACGAATAAACTAATAAAAGGTGAAAAAGAAAAAAAAAATGTTTTCTAGACAAACATAAAACTAAGATAACAATTCAATTAGTAAAATAACAGACTAGTGTAGCAACAAAACAGATACATGAATAGATAAAGGCAGGACACCTGATCGTCACTATGTTGTTGTTCTGATCCGTGATGCTGGCCAGGTCTCCCTCTCCGGAGTAGGTCAGGTTATAGATGTCATCCCCAGTGGTCAGACTCTGAGTATAGATGTGACTGCCATTGGAGTCAAAGAGATAGAGTTCATCGCTAATCGGGGAGGAGACCTCGTACATGCTCAGTGGGTTCAGGTAAGGCTTGTTCCGTCGGACGGAGCGAATACGGATGTTGCCAAGGTCGGCGACGAAGAGTTCACCGTCAGGGGAGACAGCCAATGACGACGGGGCGTTGACTCTGGCATCTTTTGCGTAGCCATCGTCGCCGGAGTAACAGTCACAGTTAGCGTCGTTGTTACAGTCACAGCCGCTGGGCGCCCCGGCCACCAATGAAATCTCTCCGTTGGTGGACACCTGAAATTTACAGGAAATGTTTACATCCGAGTAAAAGATGCTCCGTCTTGTCCGGACAGAGAGTATTACAGTGCGTTCAACGATCATGATCATTGCAAGTAAAACAGTAAAACAGTACAATAGTATTCTAGGTAATCAATCAATCAATCAATCTAATGTATTTACAAAGCCCTTTTTACATCAGCTGATATCTCAAAGTGCTGTACAGAAACCCAGCCTAAAACCCCAAACAGCAAGCAATGCAGGTGTAGAAGCACGGTGGCTAGGAAAAACTCCCTAGAAAGGCAGGAACCTAGGAAGAAACCTAGAGAGGAACCAGGCTATGGGGGGTGGCCAATTCTCTTCTGGCTGTGCCAGGTGGAGATTATGGTGCGTCACTTGAGTGGGTTGAGTCACTGATGTGATCTTCCTGTCTGGGTTGGCGCCCCCCCCCCTCCCTTGGGAGTGGCGGAGATCTTTGTGGGCTATACTCAGCCTTGTCTCAGGATGGTAAGTTGGTGGTGTGGGGGCTGTGCTTTGGCAAAGTGGGTGGGGTTATATCCTTCTTGTTTGGCCCTGTCCGGGGGTATCATCGGATGGGGCCACAGTGTCTCCTGACCCATCCCGTCTCGGCCTCCAGTATTTATGCTGCAGTAGTTTATGTGTCGGGGGGCTAGGGTCAGTATGTTATATCTGGAGTACTTCTCCTGTCTTATCCGGTGTCCTGTGTGAATTTAAGTCTGCTCTCTCTAATTATCTCTTTCTTTCTCTCTCGGAGGACCTGAGCCCTAGGACCATGCCTAAGGACTACCTGGCATGATGAGTCCTTGCTGTCCCCAGTCCACCTGGCCATGCTGCTGCTCCAGTTTCAACTGTTCTGCCTGCGGCTATGGAACCCTGACCTGTTCACCGGACGTGCTACCGGTCCCAGACCTGCTGTTTTCAACTCTCTAGAGAGCAGGAGTGGTAGAGATACTCTTAATGATCGGCTATGAAAAGCAAACTGACATTTACTCCTGAGGTGCTGACTTGCTGCACCCTCGACAACTACTGTGATTATTATTATTTGACCATGCTGGTCATTTATGAACATTTGAACATCTTGGCCATGTCCTGTTATAATCTCCACCCAGCACAGTCAGAAGAGGACTGGCCACCCCTCATAGCCTGGTTCCTCTCTAGGTATCTTCCTAAGTTTTGGGCTTTCTAGGGAGTTTTTCCTAGCCACCGTGCTTCTACACCTGCATTGCTTGCTGTTTGGGGTTTTAGGCTGGGTTTCTGTACAGCACTTTGAGATATCAGCTGATGTAAGAAGGGCTATATAAATACATTTGATTTGATTCTAACAGATTATAAAGGGTTATCTTGTGAGACTGGATAAGTCCAAGTATGATGGACCCAGATAAGTCCAGGTATGATGGACCCAGATAAGTCCAGGTATGATGGACCCAGATAAGTCCAGGTATGATGGACCCAGATAAGTCCAGGTATGATGGACCCAGATAAGTCCAGGTATGATGGACCCAGATAAGTCCAGGTATGATGGACCCAGATATGATGGACCCAGATAAGTCCAGGTATGATGGACCCAGATATGATGGACCCAGATATGAAGGACCCAGATATGAAGGACCCAGATAAGTCCAGGTATGATGGACCCAGATAAGTCCAGGTATGATGGACCCAGATATGATGGACCCAGATATGATGGACCCAGATAAGTCCAGGTACGATGGACCCAGATAAGTCCAGGTACGATGGACCCAGATAAGTCCAGGTACGATGGACCCAGATAAGTCCAGGTACGATGGACCCAGATATGATGGACCCAGATATGATGGACCCAGATAAGTCCAGGTACGATGGACCCAGATAAGTCCAGGTACGATGGACCCAGATAAGTCCAGGTACGATGGACCCAGATAAGTCCAGGTACGATGGACCCAGATAAGTCCAGGTACGATGGACCCAGATAAGTCCAGGTACGATGGACCCAGATAAGTCCAGGTACGATGGACCCAGATAAGTCCAGGTACGATGGACCCAGATAAGTCCAGGTACGATGGACCCAGATAAGTCCAGGTACGATGGACCCAGATAAGTCCAGGTACGATGGACCCAGATATGATGGACCCAGATATGATGGACCCAGATATGATGGACCCAGATAAGTCCAGGTATGATGGACCCAGATAAGTCCAGGTATGATGGACCCAGATAAGTCCAGGTAAAAGTAAGAAGTTGTTTCTCTATCTCACCTGTCTCACACGGTTGATCTTCTTCTCGTCTGACTCAGAGATATACAGGATGCCATTGTGAGAGACGGCGAGAGCGTTGGCCGACTCCAGGGTGGCGTGGACGGCCACCTTGCTGACCAGGAAGTGGTCCAGGCCGGGCACCTGGCAGTGCATGGGCCTCCCTGCCACGATACGCACCTGGTGGTTACAATTGACATTTGAATCATTTAAATGTACCAGACGGTCTAACACTCTTATCCAGAGGGAATTACAATCAGTGCATTCAACTAAGGTCAGTGCATTCAACTAAGGTCAGTGTATTCAACTTACGTAGGTAAAACAACCACATATCACAATATTTTCAAGTAAAGTCTAGTACAGTACAGTCTAGTGTTTTGTTTCCTCACCTGGTGGTTCTCTGAGATCTGTAGTACCACATTGTTATCCAGGACATACAGAGAGTTATCCATGGGACTGACAGCCAGGTCTGTGGGCCACTCCAGACGCACCTACAGAGGAACAGACACACAACATACAGAGAGTTATCCATGGGACTGACAGCCAGGTCTGTGGGCCACTCCAGACACACCTACAGAGGAACAGACACACAACATACAGAGAGTTATCCATGGGACTGACAGCCAGGTCTGTGGGCCACTCCAGACACACCTACAGAGGAACAGACACACAACATACATAGAGTTATCCATGGGACTGACAGCCAGGTCTGTGGGCCACTCCAGACGCACCTACAGAGGAACAGACACACAGCATACAGAGAGTTATCCATGGGACTGACTGAGAGGTCAACAACAGACAGTAGAGATGTGAGGAGAGGTCAACAACAGACAGTAGAGATGTGAGGAGAGGAGGCAGTAGAGATGTGAGGAGAGGTCAACAACAGACAGTAGAGTTGTGAGGAGAGGAGAAAGTAGAGCTGTGAGGAGAGGAGGCAGTAGAGCTGTGAGGAGAGGAGAAAGTAGAGCTGTGAGGAGAGGAGGCAGTAGAGCTGTGAGGAGAGGAGACAGTAGAGCTGTGAGGAGAGGAGACAGTAGAGATGTGAGGAGAGGTCTGGGAGGTGAGTGGACCACTCCAGATACACCTGAGGGGGGGGGGGAGACAGACAGACAGACAGACAGACAGACAGACAGACAGACAAATGTGAGGACAGGTGCTTCAGGTCCAAAACTGAAAGCATGTTTGTATCGATCAACACATTTTTCACATTCATTTGAGAGGGAAACAAAAGCCTGGGGGGGCAACAAGAGTTGTTGAGAAGCATTTATAGGACTGGTAGATAGTGTTGAAAACATCCAGCTATCTCATAACAGCTCCACAGGCCTGGGAGCTCATTTAGGGAGGAGATATACTATAGCCACACCTCAGCCCTCCACCCCTCACAGTGGATGTCTCTCTCAGCTGTGGGTCATTAATTTGTTAATGGAAAAAAAAACACGGCAGGAGGTAAAGTCCTTGAAGAGAAAATGGAGGACTAACCCCCCCCCCCCCACCACACACACACACCACCACCACAAATGGAGGACTACTTATGGAATGAAAGGCACTGCTCACCTCCAGCCTCCCAAATTATGACTTATTGTTATGAAAATAATACCCCCCCCCCACACGCCTCTCTGAGGAGAGCTATATGAAGCATCGTATTTCAATAGCAGGGCTGAGAACAGCAAAAAGGAAAAGAGCTCTTCATTTACTGGGAAATAGAAAGGGCATTTCTCGATGCCCGGACAGTTTATCACATGAGGGCTGGATGATTCCTCATCCTACAACTGGGAAATAGGACAAAGCAGGATCAAATTACCTTGCAATTACTACACCTGAGTAACCTTTCATAGTGGGTTGGTTAATAATACAATGTTCACAAACCTCCAACCTCAGAAAATGATTGGGGAGCAATCCCTAAAGTATCAACTAATATGTTAACATAGTGGTAAATTATGTTATGAACTTGGCTTCGTCAAAACAGAAATCCTCAATTTATTAAGAGAATACTTTGAAGGGTATTTTATAGACTGTGTATAACAACAACAACAACAACAAACAAAAACAACAAACAAAAACAACAACAAACAAACAACACACAGAAGGTGAAAATCCTGCAGAATTCAACACTGTGAGAGACGATATATATCACGGTGACTTGTCTATAGAGGAAGATACAGGGTTTTGATTTGGTCACAAAGTGGGTTCAACCTTCAACTGACAATAGTTGAACAATACATCAGCAAAAAAAAACATAGATGAAAAACTTAAAACCGCTGACTTGTGGATTAAAATGGCCCGGGGGAAATTGTTTCTAACTGATAAATGTGAAATAAGCTCAGGATGCCACGTTAAATTCCACTTCACAAGCTGATCCCAACAGCTCTGCCTGCCTGCATTCTACAAGCCTCCAGCCTCCAATAAAAACACAGATAGCTAGAACTCCCCAACCCATTCCCTTCCCCCCATCCCAACCCAAACATAAATAGCTAGGCCTCCCCCAACCCAATCCCCTTTCCGCAATCCCAACCTCAACATTAAGATCTAGGCCTCGCGAACCCATCCCTTTCTCCCCATCCCAACCCCAACATTAAGAGCTAGGCCTTCCCCCTAACCCCAACATAAATAGATAGACCTTCCCCCCAACCCCAACATAAATAGCTAGACCTTCCCCCCCAACCCCAACATAAATAGCTAGACCATCCCCCCAACCCCAACATAAATAGATAGACCTTCCCCCCCAACATAAATGGCTAGACCTTCCCCCCCAACCCCAACATAAATAGCTAGACCTTCCCGCCCAACCACAACATAAATAGCTAGACCTTCCCCCCAACCCCAACATAAATAGATAGACCTTCCCCCCCAACCCAGGGTAGCCTAGTGGTTAAAGCGTTGGACTAGTAACCGGAAGGTTGCAAGTTCAAACCCCTGAGCTGACAAGGTACAACCCCAACATCTGTCGTTCTGCCCCTCAACAGGCAGTTAACCCACTGTTCCTAGGCCGTCATTGTAAATAAGAATTTGTTCTTAACTGACTTTCCTAGTTAAATAAAGGTCAAATAAAAAACAACATACAGTGGCTTGTGAAAATATTCACCCCCTTGGCATTTTTCCTATTTTGTTGCATTATAACCTGTAATTAAAATTGATTTTTTTGGGGGGGGGGGTTGTATCATTTGATTTACACAACATGCCTACCACTTTGAAGATGCTAAATATTCTGCAAGTCTCTTGGGGTATGTCTCTACAAGCTTGGCACATCTAGCCACTGGGATTTTACCCATTCTTCAAGGTAAAACTTCAAGTTGGATGGGTTCCACTTGTGTACAGCAATCTTTAAGTCATACCACAGATTCTCAATTGGATTTAGGCCATCCCAAGACATTTAAATGTCTTAAACTACTCAAGTGTTGCTTTAGCAGTATGCTTAGGGTCATTGTCCTGCTGGAAGGTGAACCTCTGTCCCAGTCTCAAATCTCTGCAAGACTGAAACAGGTTTCCTTCAAGAATTTCACTGTATTTAGTGCTATCCATCATTCCTTCAATTCTGACCTGTTTCCCAGTACCTGCCAATGAAAAACATCCCCACAACATGATGCTGCCACCACCATGCTTTACTGTGGGAATGGTGTTCTCTGGGTGATGCGAGGTGTTGGGTTTGCGCCAGACATAGCGTTTTCCTTGATTCCTCAATTTTAGTCTCATCTGACCAGAGTACCTTCTTCCATATGTTTGGGGAGTCTCCCACATGCCTTTTGGCGAACAGCTAACGTGTTCTTTAAGCAATGGCTTTTTTTCTGGCCACTCTATTTCTGGCCTCTCTTCAGTAAAGCCCAGCTCTGTGGAGTGTACGGCTTAAAGTGGTCCTATGGACAGATACGCCAATCTCCGCTGTGGAGCTTTGCAGCTCCTTCAGGGTTATCGTTGGTCTCTTTGTTGCTTCTCTGATTCATTTCCTCCTTGCCTGGTCCATGAGTTTTGGTGGGCAGCCCTCTCTTGGCAGGTTTGTTGTGGTGCCATATTCCTTCAATTTTTTAATAATGGATTTAATGGTGCTCTGTGGGATGTTCAAAGTTTCTAATATTTTTTTATAACCCAACCCTGATCTGTACTTCTCCACAACTTTGTCCCTGACCTGTTTGGAGAGCTTCTTGGTCTTCATGGTGCCGCTTGCTTGGTGGTGCCCCTTGCATAGTGGTGTTGCAGACTCTGGGGCCTTTCAGAACAGGTGTATATATACACTGAGATCATGTGACAGATCATGTGACACTTAAATTGCACACAGGGGGACTTTATTTATCTAATTGAAGGTAATTGGTTGCACCAGATCTTATTTAATGGCTTCATAGCAAAGGGGGATAATAAATATGCATGGACCACTTTTCCGTTTTGTTTTTGTTTTTTGAAACAAGTAATTTTTTACATTTCACTTCACCAATTTGGACTATTTTGTGTATGTCCATTACATGAAATCCAAATAAAAATATATTTAAATTACAGGTTGTAATGCAACAAAATAGGAAAAATGCCAAAGGGGATGAATACTTTTCCAAGGCACTGTAAATTGCTAGGCCTACCCCCCAACCCCAACATAAATAGCTAGACCTTCCCCCCAACCCCAACATAAATAGCTAGGCCTCCCCCAACCCAACCCCAACATAAATAGCTAGACCTTCCCCCCCAACCCCAACATAAATTGCAAGGCCTTCCCCCCCAACCCCAACATAATTCCATACGGTACCCTATTCCCAATGTAGTGCCTTATGGTCCCTGGTCAGTTCTAGCACACTACATAGGAATAAGGTACCGTTGTGGATGCAGCATCAGCCTCCCAACACAGCAGGTCCCAGGAAAACACTTCCTGGAGAATGTTCGCCGACCGATGACATGCGTCGGCTGAGGTATACCCAGCCAGTCAGCCTGTCCACACACATCCCTCATTTTGGGGGCGCAATCAGTTCCGTCTTGACTCAAACTTTGTGCTCAGTCATCATTCCCAGCCTCTGGGCTGCTTTCAGATCTCCTTGCTAGGTCTGGCATGGCACCCTATTCCCTATGCAGGCCCTGGTCAAAGGCAGTGCACTATATAGGGAATAGGGTGCCATTTCAACCAGCACTGAGCTGGGGATGTCTGACATCCTATAACCATTCTCCCTCCTCAATCCCTCCAGACAGAGGGAATTTATACAGTAAGACATAGGTTGGCGCCCGCATAGGGAATAGGGTGCCATTTGGGATGCATCCCTACACTACCTCTAGGTACCTATGTTCCCCCTCTACTCTTCTCTCTCCTCATCCTCTCTTCTCCTCACAACAAACAGGACAGACAGAGACAGAAACAGACAGACCGACAGACATACAGACCGACATACAGACAGACAGACAGACAGACAGACAGACAGACAGACAGAGACAGAGACAGAGACAGAGACAGAGACATAGACAGAAACAGACAGACAGACAGACAGACAGACAGACAGACAGACAGACAGAGACAGACAGAGCAGAAAATGTATTGACTCTGGGAATGAGAGGAGGACGAGGAGGAGAAGGAGGGGAGGATTTAACATTTCTTAAAACCTATTTCCTGTCAACACTGGTGGTTGAATATTTAATGAGTGTGGAGGTGGCGAGGCAGAGGAAGCTGATGAGGCTCAGGAGAGATGAGATGGTATATGCTGCCTGGCTGGCTGAAAAGGGGTTTTCACACCGACAGACCGCCCAGAGATGAGTGATGAGATGGATCGTTCTCCAGCCCCTCTTCCTCTCTTCACACATTCTGTAACCCAAGCACACCCTGCACCACTTACCCCCTGACTACAACCTCAGACACCAACACAGGGACAGACGGTCACTAAAACTGAACCCTTTAAAACCATCTAGTTGTATTATAACTCTCTGGGTGATGAACTCCCTCTGAAACCATCTAGTTGTATTATAACTCTCTGGGTGATGAACTCCCTCTGAAACCATCTAGTTGAATTATAACTCTCTGGTTGATGAACTCCCTCTGAAACCATCTAGTTGTATTATAAATCTCTGGTTGATGAACTCCCTCTGAAACCATCTAGTTGTATTATAACTCTCTGGGTGATGAACTCCCTCTGAAACCATCTAGTTGTATTATAACTCTCTGGGTGATGAACTCCCTCTGAAACCATCTAGTTGTATTAGTAAGTTCTCTTGTTTGACAATAGCCTGGCCGTTCACCATGAGCTTTTCCTCCAGATTCTGCTCTTATCAATGTGATGCTTGTCTAGAGAAAATAAGTAATCCACTCTGTCTGAATACCCTGTCTGAGTACCCTGTCTGAATACCCTGTCTGAATACCCTGTCTGAGTACCCTGTCTGAATACCCTGTCTGAGTACCCTGTCTGATTACCCTGTCTGAATACCCTGTCTGAGTCCCTGTCTGAATACCCTGTCTGAGTACCCTGTCTGAGTACCCTGTCTTGATACCCTGTCTGAATACCCTGTCTGATTACCCTGTCTGAGTACACTGTCGGAATACAGTGTCTGAATACCCTGTCTGAATACCCTGTCTGAATACCCTGTCTGAGTACACTGTCTGAATACCCTGTCTGAATACCATGTCTGAGTACACCGTCTGAATACCCTGTCTGAGTACACTGTCTGAGTACCCTGTCTGAGTACACTGTCTGAATACCCTGTCTAAGTACCCTGTCTGAGTACACTGTCTGAATACCCTGTCTGAATACCCTGTCTGAGTACCCTGTCTGGATACCCTGTCTGAATACCCTGTCTGAGTACACTGTCTGAGTACCCTGTCTGAGTACACTGTCTGAATACCCTGTCTGAGTACCCTGTCTGAGTACACTGTCTGAATACCCTGTCTGAATACCCTGTCTGAATACCCTGTCTGAGTACCCTGTCTGATTACCCTGTCTGAATACCCTGTCTGAATACCCTGTCTGAATACTGTGTCTGAATACTGTGTCTGAATACTGTGTCTGAATACTGTGTCTGCATCTGAAATGGCACCCTATTTACTATATAGTGCACTACTATTGAACAAAGCCCTACGAGCCCTGTGTAAAAGTAGTGCACTACTATTGAACAAAGCCCTACGAGCCCTGTGTAAAAGTAGTGCACTACTATTGAACAAAGCCGTACGAGCCCTGTGTAAAAGTAGTGCACCATCAGATTTGAACTGAACTAAACGAGCGTCATCATCGTCACAACAGTTTTGATAAAGCATTCTGTCTGAAGCGTTCTGTCTGAAGCGTTCTGTCTGAAGCGTTCTGTCTGAAGCGTTCTGTCTGAAGCGTTCTGTCTGAAGCGTTCTGTCTGAGGCGTTCTGTCTGAGGCGTTCTGTCTGAAGCGTTCTGTCTGAAGCGTTCTGTCTGAAGCGTTCTGTCTGAAGCGTTCTGTCTGAAGCGTTCTGTCTGAAGCGTTCTGTCCGAAGCGTTCTGTAACACCCTTGAAGTGGGAACGTGGTGATGTAATCTTGATCCAGGACATGATTTTCCCTGCTATATAACTTTGAACTCAGCAGAGGACTGGGGGAGAATATTTATTTTCAAAACAAGACTTCAAGACCATAGACCCCTAGCGCCTTTGTAAAAACACATTAACAAGATTTCTCGCCGGAGTCAAACTATTAACCTTGTGGATAACAACAACAAAAACGGTTAGGAAAACAGAGGCCTAATTTGAAAGGCAAACACAAAGCGAAGGGAAGAGGAGAGAAAATACCAGAGGTCATTGGACCAAACACGTTCCAATAGCCAGTAAAGACCAGAGGTCATTGGACCAAACACGTTCCAATAGCCAGTAAAGACCAGAGGTCATTGGACCAAACACAGTAAAGACCAGAGGTCATTGGACCAAACATGTTCCAATAGCCAGTAAAGACCAGAGGTCATTGGACCAAACACAGTAAAGAACAGAGGTCATTGGACCAAACACGTTCCAATAGTCAGATAAGACCAGAGGTCATTGGACCAAACACAGTAAAGACCAGAGGTCATTGGACCAAACACGTTCCAATAGTCAGATAAGACCAGAGGTCATTGGACCAAACACAGTAAAGACCAGAGGTCATTGGACCAAACACAGTAAAGACCAGAGGTCATTGGACCAAACACAGTAAAGACCAGAGGTCATTGGACCAAACACAGTAAAGACCAGAGGTCATTGGACCAAACACAGTAAAGACCAGAGGTCATTGGACCAAACACGTTCCAATAGAAAGATAAGACCAGAGGTCATTTGTTACATATCTCGCCGAAGATGGTGGCTCTTCCTGTTCGGGCAGCGCTCGGTGGTCGTCGTCGCCGGCCTATTACCTGCCATCAATTCCCTTTCCGTTTGTTTCTGTTTATTGGGTCTAATTGGGTACACCTGTTATGAGTTAGTGTTGTTTGTAGGCTATTTAAGGGCACTAGGCCCGCTGGGTATTTGTGTGGGCTTGTTCTCTGTTATTTTGGTGTTGGTGTTATCTCATTATTTTCCGGACAGTTGTAGTCCTGTGTATTTTGGACGGGTGGTTTCTTATGCCCTAGTGTTGGCATGTCCATGTCTCCGCTGTCGTTGGAATAAATAGATTCACGTACGATATTACCTGCTCTCTGCGTTTGACTCCTCCACCGCACCATTTATAGAAGTCGTAACATCATTGGACCAAACACGTTCCAATAGCCAGTAAAGACCAGAGGTCATTGGACCAAACACATTCCAATAGCCAGTAAAGACCAGAGGTCATTGGACCAAACACAGTAAAGACCAGAGGTCATTGGACCAAACACAGTAAAGACCAGAGGTCATTGGACCAAACACAGTAAATACCAGAGGTCATTGGACCAAACACAGTAAAGACCAGAGGTCATTGGACCAAACATGTTCCAATAGCCAGTAAAGACCAGAGGTCATTGGACCAAACACAGTAAAGACCAGAGGTCATTGGACCAAACACAGTAAAGACCAGAGGTCATTGGACCAAACACAGTAAATACCAGAGGTCATTGGACCAAACACAGTAAAGACCAGAGGTCATTGGACCAAACACAGTAAAGACCAGAGGTCATTGGACCAAACACAGTAAAGACCAGAGGTCATTGGACCAAACACAGTAAAGACCAGAGGTCATTGGACCAAACACAGTAAAGACCAGAGGTCATTGGACCAAACACGTTCCAATAGAAAGATAAGACCAGAGGTCATTGGACCAAACACGTTCCAATAGCCAGTAAAGACTAGAGGTCATTGGACCAAACACAGTAAAGACCAGAGGTCATTGGACCAAACACAGTAAAGACCAGAGGTCATTGGACCAAACACGTTCCAATAGCCAGAAAAGACGGCAGCACATTCTCTCTGTTCACGGCTCAGAGAGACAGACAGGAAGGAGAATAAAAGGCCAAAACCACCAGGAACTCAGCAAATAACAAATCTGTTCCTAATTATTCCAGGTATTCCCACAGATAAAGAAAGAGACGTGATCGTGTCTCAATGTCATCATGGACGGAATTATGGTTATGGGAACTGTGTGACTGTTTCAAGTAGTAGGTTTGTGTGTGTGTGTGACTGTTTCAAGTAGTAGCTAGTAGTAGCTATGTGTGTGTGACTGTTTCAAGTAGTAGCTAGTAGTAGCTATGTGTGTGTGACTGTTTCAAGTAGTAGGTTTGTGTGTGTGTGTGACTGTTTCAAGTAGTAGCTAGTAGTAGCTATGTGTGTGTGACTGTTTCAAGTAGTAGCTAGTAGTAGCTATGTGTGTGTGACTGTTTCAAGTAGTAGCTAGTAGTAGCTATGTGTGTGTGACTGTTTCAAGTAGTAGCTATGTGTGTGTGTGTGTCTGTGTGACTGTTTCATGTAGTAGCTATGTATGTGTGTGTGTGTGACTGTTTCAAGTAGTAGCTATGTGTGTGTGTGTGACTGTTTCAAGTAGTAGCTATGTGTGTGTGTGTGACTGTTTCAAGTAGTTGCTATGTGTGTGTGTGTGTGTGTGTGACTGTTTCATGTAGTAGCTATGTATGTGTGTGTGTGTGACTGTTTCAAGTAGTAGCTATGTGTGTGTGTGTGTGTGTGTGTGTGTGTGTGTGTGTGTGTGTGTGTGTGTGTGTGTGTGTGACTGTTTCAAGTAGTCTCTTCTCAGATAATTTAGCTGCAGTCAGTCTGCCTGTAGGCGGTGGCAGTCGGCCACAGGGGAGTGGGGGTATAGGGGGCTGAGGGAGTGTGTGTGTGTCCCTGGCGGGGGTAGGGTGCTGACGGAGTGTGTGTGTTTGTGTGTCCATGGGGGATAGTGCTGGGCAGCTGGGAGCTCTCTGCTCTGACAACATCCCTTCACACCCACACACACACACACACACACACTCTCCTGGCCTCCACTGGCAGCTGAGGCCCCTGAGGACCGGTTAGCTGTGGGCCACAGATGACCCTGACTGGCTCTCATTCAGCAGGTCTGAGGCCCCTGAGGACCCGTTAGCTGTGGGCCACAGATGACCCTGACTGGCTCTCATTCAGCAGGTCTGAGGCCCCTGAGGACCCGTTAGCTGTGGGCCACAGATGACCCTGACTGGCTCTCATTCAGCAGGTCTGAGGCCCAAACGACAACCTATTCCCTTGGTAGAGCACTACGTTTGACCCGGGTCCAAAGGGCTTATGGTGTCATTTTGGACCCATCCCAGGACACAGCAGACAGACAGACAGACAGACAGACAGACAGACAGACAGACAGACAGACAGACAGACAGACAGACTAACAGCACAGTGCTAACAGAATACATTATGGAAACAATTTTGTCATTTTACTTTATTTAACCAGGATACTCCACTCAGTAATAATTGCACACTGTTTTCCAGGGTATCATCATCAACAATCAGTCTCCTCTGTTTTTCCCTAGAGGCAGTGAAGGCCGTAAGAAGGTGTAGAGAGGAGAGAGACACGAGTCTAAAAATGTATTTCAGAGAAGAGGTCACCATTGTCGAGATGAATCACAGCTGACAATAATCAGGACCCTGGAATGAGCCCTGCAGCATCTCCTCTGATCAGCCATATTACTGCCTGTTGCTAGGCAGATGTACAACGTAACAGAACCACCAAGAGATTGGTCATCACACAAGAACACACACACACGCAGTCTTGTACAGCTAACCTTGTGGGGACACACAATTCAGTCCCATTCAAAATCCTATTTTTCCTTACCCCTAAACTTAAATCTAACTCTAACCCTAACCCTAAACCATGCCCTACCCTAGCTCCTAACCCTAACCATAAACCATACCCTAGCTCCTAATCCTAACCCAAACAATAGCTCCTAACCCTAAACCCTACCCTAGCTCCTAACCCTAAACCCTACCCTAGCTCCTAACACTAACCCATACCCTAGCTCCTAACCGTAAACCCTACCCTAGCTCCTAACCCTAAACCCTACCCTAGCTCCTAACCCTAAACCTTACCCTAGCCCCTAAACCTTACCCTAAACCATACCCTAGCTCCTAACCCTAAACCCTACCCTAGCTCCAAACCCTAAACCATACACTAGCTCCTAACTCTAAACCATACCCTAGCTCCTAACGCTAAACCTTACCCTAGCTCATAACCCTAACCCTAAACCCTACCCTAGCTCCTAACCTTAAACCTTACCCTAGCTCATAACCCTAACCCTAACCCATACCCTAGCTCCAAAGACTAACCCTAAACCTTACCCTACCCTAGCTCCTAACCCTAACCCTAAACCATACCTTACCCTAGCTCCTAACCCTAACCATAAACCATACCCTAGCTCCTAATCCTAACCCAAACAATAGCTCCTAACCCTAAACCCTACCCTAGCTCCTAACCCTAAACCCTACCCTAGCTCCTAACCCTAACCCATAAACTAGCTCCTAACCGTAAACCCTACCCTAGCTCCTAACCCTAAACCCTACCCTAGCTCCTAACCCTAAACCTTACCCTAGCTCCTAACCCTAAACCCTACCCTAGCTCCAAACCCTAACCCTAAACCATACCCTAGCTCCTAACCCTAAACCCTACCCTAGCTCCAAACCCTAAACCCTACCCTAGCTCCTAACCCTAAACCTTATCCTAGCTCATAACCCTAACCCTAACCCCTACCCCCTAACCCTAAACCCTACCCTAGCTCCTAACCCTAAACCTTACCCTAGCTCCTAACCCTAACCCAAACAATAGCTCCTAACCCTAAACCCTACCCTAGCTCATAACCCTAACCCCAAACCCTACCCTAGCTCCTAACCCTAACCCTAAACCCTACCCTAGCTCCTAACGCTAAACCATACCCTAGCTCCTAACCCTAACCCTTACCCTAGCTCCTAACCCTAAACCCTAAACCCTACCATAGCTCCTAACCCTAAACTCTACTCTAGCTCCTAACCCTAACCCTAACCCCTACCCTAGCTCCTAACCCTAAACCCAACCCTAGCTCCAAACCCTAACCCGAAACCTTACCCTAGCTCCAAACCCTAAACCTTACCCTAGCTCCTAACCCTAAACCCTACCCTAGCTCCTAACCCTAAACCCTACCCTAGCTCCAAACCCTAACCCTAAACCATACCCTAGCTCCTAACCCTAAACCCTACCCTAGCTCCAAACACTAAACCATACACTAGCTCCTAACCCTAAACCATACCCTAGCTCCTAACGCTAAACCTTACCCTAGCTCATAACCCTAACCCTAAACCCTACCCTAGCTCCTAACCCTAAACCTTACCCTAGCTCATAACCCTAACCCTAACCCCTACCCCTAACCCTAAACTCTACCCTAGCTCCTAACCCTAAACCTTACCCTAGCTCCTAACCCTGACCCAAACAATAGCTCCTAACCCTAAACCCTACCCTAGCTCCTAACCCTAACCCTAAACCATACCCTAGCTCCTAACGCTAAACCATACCCTGGCTCCTAACCCTAACCCTTACCCTAGCTCCTAACCCTAAACCCTAACCCCTACCATAGCTCCTAACCCTAAACTCTACCCTAGCTCCTAACCCTAACCCTAACCCCTACCCTAGCTCCTAACCCTAAACCCTACCCTAGCTCCAAACCCTAACCCGAAACCTTACCCTAGCTCCAAACCCTAAACCTTACCCTAGCTCCTAACCCTAAACCGTACCCTAGCACCTAACCCTAAACCCGACCCTAGCTCCAAACCCTATCCCTAACCATAAACCTTACCCTAGCTCCTAACCCTAAACTCTACCCTAGCTCCTAACCCTAACCCTAACCCCTACCCCCTAACCCTAAACCCTACCCTAGCTCCTAACCCTAAACGTAAACCTTACCCTAGCTCCTAACCCTAACCCTTACCCTAGCTCCAGACCCTAAACCTTGAACTAGCTCCTAACTCTAACCCTAAACCTTACCCTAGCTCCTAACCCTAACCCTTACCCTAGCTCCTAACCCTAAACTATACTCTAGCTCCTAACCCTAACCCTAAACCTTACCCTAGCTCCTAACCCTAACCCTAAACCTTACCCTAGCTCCAAACCCTGAACCTTGAACTAGCTCCTAACCTTTACCCTAAACCTTACCCTAGCTCCTAACCCTAAACCCTACCCTAGCTCCTAACCCCAACCCTAACCCTAAACCTTACCCTAGCTCCAAACCCTAAACTTTGAACTAGCTCCTAACCCTAACCGTAAACCTTACCCTAGCTCCAAACCCTAAACTTTACCCTAGCTCCTAACCCTTAACCCTAACCTACCCTAGCTCCTAACCCTAACCCCTACCCTAGGTCCTAACCCTAAACCCTACCCTACCCTAGCTCCTAACCCTAACCCAACCCTAAACCTTACTCTAGCTCCTAAACCTAATTTAAACCTTACACCTAAACCCCCTAAACTAACAAAATGTCCCCAGTTGGTAAATGTTTTGTTGATTTACTATTCTAGTGAGGACTTCCAGTCTTTAAGTCTAGTTAAACACGTCCACCTGCACACCGAGGGAGGGTGTGCAGGTGGACGTGTTGGTGTGGCAGTCTGCTGCTCTGTGTGTGTTCACTGTCTGTGTGTCTGTCTGTCTGTCTGCGTGTGTGTGTGTGTGTGTGTGTGTGTGTGTGTGTGTGTGTGTGTGTGTGTGTGTGTGTGTGTGTGTGTGTACCTGAGAGATGTCCATGACAGCATCACAGCTGAGAGGTCGTGCAGAGGTCAGGTCGTTGAACCCCAGCAGGGTAGAGATGATCCCGTTCTGGTCAATTCGTCTGATCATAGTCCCGTCCACAAAGAACAGCACTCCGTACTTATCCACTGTGATACCTGGTGGAGAGATGAGGGATGGAGGGGGGGGGGGGAGGGAAGGAGGGAAGGAGGGAGGGATAGGGGATGGAGGGATGGGGTGGAGGGAGGGATGGAGGGAGGGAGGGATGGATGGAGGGGTGGAGGGGGGATGGAGGGAGGGATGAAGGGAAGGAGGGAGGGAGGGGGGATGGAGGGATGGGGTGGAGGGAGGGATGGAGGGAGGGAGGGAGGGAGGGATGGATGGAGGGGTGGAGGGGGGATGGAGGGAGGGATGAAGGGAAGGAGGGAGGGAGGGGGGATGGAGGGATGGGGGATGGTGGGAGAGAGGGATGGAGGGATGGAGGGAGGGATGGAGGAGTGGAGGGAGGGAGGGATGGAGGTATGAGGGATGGAGGTATGGAGGGATGGAGGTATGAGGGATGGAGTGATGGAGGTATGGAGGTATGAGGGATGGAGGTATGAGGGATGGAGGGATGAGGGATGGAGGTATGAGGGATGGAGGTATGAGGGATGGAGGGATGAGGGATGGAGCGATGGAGGTATGGAGGGATGAGGGATGGAGGTATGAAGTATGAGGTATGTAGGTATGGAGGGATGGAGGTATGAGTTATGAGGGATGGAGGTATGGAGGGATGGAGGTATGGAGGTATGAGGGATGGAGGTATGAGGGATGGAGGGATGAGGGATGGAGGTATGAGGGATGGAGGCATGAGGTTTGAGGGATGGAGGTATGGAGGGATGGAGGTATGGAGGGATGGAGGTATGAGGGGTGAGGGATGGAGGTATGAGGGATGGAGGTATGGAGGGATGGAGGTATGAGGTTTGAGGGATGGATGTATGGAGATGGAGGTATGGGGGGATGGAGGTATGAGGGATGAGGGATGGAGGTATGAGGGATGGAGGTATGGAGGGATGGAGGTATGGAGGTATGACGGATGGAGGTATGAGGGATGAAGGGATGGAGGTATGAGGGATTGAGGCATGAGGTATTGAGGTATGGAGGGATGGATGTATGGAGGGATGGAGTTATGGAGGGATGGTGGGATGAGAGATGGAGGTATGAGGAATGGAGGGATGGAGGTATGAGGGATGGAGGTATGGAGGTATGAGGGATGGAGGGATGGAGGTATGAGGGATGGAGGTATGAGGGATGGAGGTATGGAGGGATGGAGGGATGAGGGATGGAGGGATGAGGGATGGAGGTATGGAGGAATGGAGGGATGAGGGATGGAGGGATGGCGGGATAGAGGTATAAGGGATGAGGGATGGAGGGATGGAGGGATGGATGGATGAGGTATGGAGGGATGGATGTATGAGGGATGGAGGGATGAGGGATGGAGGGATGGAGGGATGAGGGATGGAGGGATGAGGGATGGAGGGATGGAGGGATGAGCGATGGAGGGATGAGGGATGGAGGGATGGGGCATCGTCAGCTCAAGTCCATCTCGACTGGTAGTATAACACAATACGTCAATATACTAACACAATACTTCAATATACAAACACAATACATCAATATACTAACACAATACATCAATATACTAACACAATACATCAATATACTAACACAATACATCAATATACTAACACAATACATCAATATACTAACACAATACATCAATATACTAACACAATACATCAATATACTAACACAATACTTCAATATACTAACACAATACATCAATATACTAACACAATACTTCAATATACTAACACAATACATCAATATGCTAACACAATACATCAATATACAAACACAAGACATCAATATACAAACACAATACATCAATATACTAACACAATACATCAATATACTAACACAATACATGTGTTTTAATTTCAGTTGTTGGTACACTGGTAGTATAACACAATACAGTTGTTACATTTGTTGGTATGTGGTCAGTTGATGTTGTATCAATTGTAAATCAATATACTTTGTATTAGCTAATATAGGTCAGATTGTATTAGCTGCTATAGGTCAGACTGCTATAGGTCAGACTGTATTAGCTGCTATAGGTCAGACTGCTATAGGTCCGACTGTATTAGCTGCTATAGGTCAGACTGCTATAGGACCGACTTTATTGGCTGCTATAGGTCAGACTGTATTGGCTGCTATAGGTCAGACTGTATTGGCTGCTATAGGTCAGACTGCTATAGGTCAGACTGTATTGGCTGCTATAGGTCAGACTGCTATAGGTCAGACTGTATTGGCTGCTATAGGTCAGACTGTATTGGCTGCTATAGGTCAGACTGCTATAGGTCCGACTTTATTGGCTGCTATAGGACCGACTTTATTGGCTGCTATAGGTCAGACTGTATTGGCTGCTATATGTCAGACTGTATTGGCTGCTATAGGTCAGACTGCTGTAGGTCAGACTGCTATAGGTCAGACTGTATTGGCTGCTATAGGTCAGACTGTATTGGCTGCTATAGGTCAGACTGTATTGGCTGCTATAGGTCAGACTGCTATAGGCCAGACTGTATTGGCTGCTATAGGTCAGACTGCTATAGGTCAGACTGTATTGGCTGCTATAGGTCAGACTGTATTGGCTGCTATAGGTCAGACTGCTATAGGTCAGACTGTATTGGCTGATATAGGACAGACTGCTACAGGTCAGACTGTATTGGCTGCTATATGTCAGACTGTATTGGCTGCTATAGGTCAGACTGTATTGGCTGCTATAGGTCAGACTGTATTGGCTGCTATAGGTCAGACTGCTATAGGTCAGACTGTATTGGCTGCTATAGGTCAGGCTGCTATAGGTCAGACTGTATTGGCTGCTATAGGTCAGACTGTATTGGCTGCTATAGGTCAGACTGCTATAGGTCAGACTGTATTAGCTGCTATTTGTCAGACTGTATTGGCTGCTATAGGTCAGACTGTATTGGCTGCTATAAGTCAGACTGTATTAGCTGCTATAGGTCAGACTGTAATAGCTGCTATAGGTCAGACTGTATTGGCTGCTATAGGTCAGACTGTATTGGCTGCTATAGGTCAGACTGCTATAGGTCAGACTGCTATAGGTCAGATTGTATTGGCTGCTATAGGTCAGACTGTATTGGCTGCTATAGGTCAGACTGTATTGGCTGCTATAGGTCAGACTGTAGTAGCTGCTATAGGTCAGACTGTATTGGCTGCTATAGGTCAGACTGCTATAGGTCTGACTGTATTGGCTGCTATATGTCAGACTGTATTGGCTGCTATAGGTCAGACTGTATTGGCTGCTATAGGTCAGACTGTATTAGCTGCTATAGGTCAGACTGTATTGGCTGCTATAGGTCTGACTGTATTGGCTGCTATATGTCAGACTGTATTGGCTGCTATAGGTCAGACTGTATTGGCTGCTATAGGTCAGACTGTATTGGCTGCTATATGTCAGACTGTATTGGCTGCTATAGGTCAGACTGTATTGGCTGCTATAGGTCAGACTGTATTGGCTGCTATAGGTCAGACTGCTATAGGTCAGACTGTATTGGCTGCTATAGGTCAGACTGCTATAGGTCAGACTGTATTGGCTGCTATAGGTCAGACTGCTATAGGTCAGACTTTATTGGCTGCTATAGGACCGACTTTATTGGCTGCTATAGGTCAGACTGTATTGGCTGCTATATGTCAGACTGTATTGGCTGCAATAGGTCAGACTGCTATAGGTCAGACTGCTATAGGTCAGACTGTATTGGCTGGTATAGATCAGACTGTATTGGCTGCTATAGGTCAGACTGTATTGGCTGCTATAGGTCAGACTGCTATAGGCCAGACTGTATTGGCTGCTATAGGTCAGACTGCTATAGGTCAGACTGTATTGGCTGCTATAGGTCAGAATGTATTGGCTGCTATAGGTCAGACTGCTATAGGTCAGACTGTATTAGCTGCTATAGGTCAGACTGTATTAGCTGCTATAGGTCAGACTGTATTAGCTGCTATAGGTCAGACTGTATTGGCTGCTATAGGTCAGAC
>NC_143048.1:49405000-49430000 GCF_057628025.1 Oncorhynchus mykiss | reverse complement strand
GTAACCCTGAACTAACCTTACACTGAAGCTATGTTCCCAGTCAGCTAACCCTCTAACCCATCAGTAACCCTGAACTAACCTTACACTGAAGCTATGTTCCCAGTCAGCTAACCCTCTAACCCATCAGTAACCCTGAACTAACCTTACACTGAAGCTATGTTCCCAGTCAGCTAACCCTCTAACCCATCAGTAACCCTGAACTAGCAGTAACCTTACACTGAAGCTATGTTCCCAGTCAGCTAACCCTCTAACCCATCAGTAACCCTGAACTAACCTTACACTGAAGCTATGTTCCCAGTCAGCTAACCCTCTAACCCATCAGTAACCCTGAACTAGCAGTAACCTTACACTGAAGCTATGTTCCCAGTCAGCTAACCCTCTAACCCATCAGTAACCCTGAACTAGCAGTAACCTTACACTGAAGCTATGTTCCCAGTCAGCTAACCCTCTAACCCATCAGTAACCCTGAACTAACCTTACACTGAAGCTATGTTCCCAGTCAGCTAACCCTCTAACCCATCAGTAACCCTGAACTAGCAGTAACCTTACACTGAAGCTATGTTCCCAGTCAGCTAACCCTCTAACCCATCAGTAACCCTGAACTAGCAGTAACCTTACACTGAAGCTATGTCCCCTGTCAGCTAACCCTCTAACCCATCAGTAACCCTGAACTAGCAGTAACCTTACACTGAAGCTATGTCCCCAGTCAGCTAACCCTCTAACCCATCAGTAACCCTGAACTAGCAGTAACCTTACACTGAAGCTATGTTCCCAGTCAGCTAACCCTCTAACCCATCAGTAACCCTGAACTAGCAGTAACCTTACACTGAAGCTATGTTCCCAGTCAGCTAACCCTCTAACCCATCAGTAACCCTGAACTAACCTTACACTGAAGCTATGTTCCCAGTCAGCTAACCCTCTAACCCATCAGTAACCCTGAACTAACCTTACACTGAAGCTATGTTCCCAGTCAGCTAACCCTCTAACCCATCAGTAACCCTGAACTAACCTTACACTGAAGCTATGTTCCCAGTCAGCTAACCCTCTAACCCATCAGTAACCCTGAACTAACCTTACACTGAAGCTATGTTCCCAGTCAGCTAACCCTCTAACCCATCAGTAACCCTGAACTAGCAGTAACCTTACACTGAAGCTATGTTCCCAGTCAGCTAACCCTCTAACCCATCAGTAACCCTGAACTAGCAGTAACCTTACACTGAAGCTATGTTCCCAGTCAGCTAACCCTCTAACCCATCAGTAACCCTGAACTAGCAGTAACCTTACACTGAAGCTATGTTCCCAGTCAGCTAACCCTCTAACCCATCAGTAACCCTGAACTAGCAGTAACCTTACACTGAAGCTATGTTCCCAGTCAGCTAACCCTCTAACCCATCAGTAACCCTGAACTAGCAGTAACCTTACACTGAAGCTATGTTCCCAGTCAGCTAACCCTCTAACCCATCAGTAACCCTGAACTAGCAGTAACCTTACACTGAAGCTATGTTCCCTGTCAGCTAACCCTCTAACCCATCAGTAACCCTGAACTAGCAGTAACCTTACACTGAAGCTATGTTCCCAGTCAGCTAACCCTCTAACCCATCAGTAACCCTGAACTAGCAGTAACCTTACACTGAAGCTATGTTCCCAGTCAGCTAACCCTCTAACCCATCAGTAACCCTGAACTAGCAGTAACCTTACACTGAAGCTATGTCCCCTGTCAGCTAACCCTCTAACCCATCAGTAACCCTGAACTAGCAGTAACCTTACACTGAAGCTATGTTCCCAGTCAGCTAACCCTCTAACCCATCAGTAACCCTGAACTAGCAGTAACCTTACACTGAAGCTATGTTCCCAGTCAGCTAACCCTCTAACCCATCAGTAACCCTGAACTAGCAGTAACCTTACACTGAAGCTATGTTCCCAGTCAGCTAACCCTCTAACCCATCAGTAACCCTGAACTAGCAGTAACCTTACACTGAAGCTATGTTCCCAGTCAGCTAACCCTCTAACCCATCAGTAACCCTGAACTAGCAGTAACCTTACACTGAAGCTATGTTCCCAGTCAGCTAACCCTCTAACCCATCAGTAACCCTGAACTAGCAGTAACCTTACACTGAAGCTATGTTCCCAGTCAGCTAACCCTCTAACCCATCAGTAACCCTGAACTAGCAGTAACCTTACACTGAAGCTATGTTCCCAGTCAGCTAACCCTCTAACCCATCAGTAACCCTGAACTAGCAGTAACCTTACACTGAAGCTATGTTCCCAGTCAGCTAACCCTCTAACCCATCAGTAACCCTGAACTAACCTTACACTGAAGCTATGTTCCCAGTCAGCTAACCCTCTAACCCATCAGTAACCCTGAACTAACCTTACACTGAAGCTATATTCCCAGTCAGCTAACCCTCTAACCCATCAGTAACCCTGAACTAACCTTACACTGAAGCTATGTTCCCAGTCAGCTAACCCTCTAACCCATCAGTAACCCTGAACTAACCTTACACTGAAGCTATGTTCCCAGTCAGCTAACCCTCTAACCCATCAGTAACCCTGAACTAACCTTACACTGAAGCTATATTCCCAGTCAGCTAACCCTCTAACCCATCAGTAACCCTGAACTAACCTTACACTGAAGCTATGTTCCCAGTCAGCTAACCCTCTAACCCATCAGTAACCCTGAACTAACCTTACACTGAAGCTATGTTCCCAGTCAGCTAACCCTCTAACCCATCAGTAACCCTGAACTAACCTTACACTGAAGCTATGTTCCCAGTCAGCTAACCCTCTAACCCATCAGTAACCCTGAACTAACCTTACACTGAAGCTATGTCCCCTGTCAGCTAACCCTCTAACCCATCAGTAACCCTGAACTAGCAGTAACCTTACACTGAAGCTATGTTCCCAGTCAGCTAACCCTCTAACCCATCAGTAACCCTGAACTAGCAGTAACCTTACACTGAAGCTATGTTCCCAGTCAGCTAACCCTCTAACCCATCAGTAACCCTGAACTAACCTTACACTGAAGCTATGTTCCCAGTCAGCTAACCCTCTAACCCATCAGTAACCCTGAACTAGCAGTAACCTTACACTGAAGCTATGTTCCCAGTCAGCTAACCCTCTAACCCATCAGTAACCCTGAACTAGCAGTAACCTTACACTGAAGCTATGTCCCCTGTCAGCTAACCCTCTAACCCATCAGTAACCCTGAACTAGCAGTAACCTTACACTGAAGCTATGTCCCCAGTCAGCTAACCCTCTAACCCATCAGTAACCCTGAACTAGCAGTAACCTTACACTGAAGCTATGTTCCCAGTCAGCTAACCCTCTAACCCATCAGTAACCCTGAACTAGCAGTAACCTTACACTGAAGCTATGTTCCCAGTCAGCTAACCCTCTAACCCATCAGTAACCCTGAACTAACCTTACACTGAAGCTATGTTCCCAGTCAGCTAACCCTCTAACCCATCAGTAACCCTGAACTAACCTTACACTGAAGCTATGTTCCCAGTCAGCTAACCCTCTAACCCATCAGTAACCCTGAACTAACCTTACACTGAAGCTATGTTCCCAGTCAGCTAACCCTCTAACCCATCAGTAACCCTGAACTAACCTTACACTGAAGCTATGTTCCCAGTCAGCTAACCCTCTAACCCATCAGTAACCCTGAACTAGCAGTAACCTTACACTGAAGCTATGTTCCCAGTCAGCTAACCCTCTAACCCATCAGTAACCCTGAACTAACCTTACACTGAAGCTATGTTCCCAGTCAGCTAACCCTCTAACCCATCAGTAACCCTGAACTAGCAGTAACCTTACACTGAAGCTATGTTCCCAGTCAGCTAACCCTCTAACCCATCAGTAACCCTGAACTAGCAGTAACCTTACACTGAAGCTATGTTCCCAGTCAGCTAACCCTCTAACCCATCAGTAACCCTGAACTAACCTTACACTGAAGCTATGTTCCCAGTCAGCTAACCCTCTAACCCATCAGTAACCCTGAACTAGCAGTAACCTTACACTGAAGCTATGTTCCCAGTCAGCTAACCCTCTAACCCATCAGTAACCCTGAACTAGCAGTAACCTTACACTGAAGCTATGTCCCCTGTCAGCTAACCCTCTAACCCATCAGTAACCCTGAACTAGCAGTAACCTTACACTGAAGCTATGTTCCCAGTCAGCTAACCCTCTAACCCATCAGTAACCCTGAACTAGCAGTAACCTTACACTGAAGCTATGTTCCCAGTCAGCTAACCCTCTAACCCATCAGTAACCCTGAACTAGCAGTAACCTTACACTGAAGCTATGTTCCCAGTCAGCTAACCCTCTAACCCATCAGTAACCCTGAACTAACCTTACACTGAAGCTATGTTCCCAGTCAGCTAACCCTCTAACCCATCAGTAACCCTGAACTAACCTTACACTGAAGCTATGTTCCCAGTCAGCTAACCCTCTAACCCATCAGTAACCCTGAACTAACCTTACACTGAAGCTATGTTCCCAGTCAGCTAACCCTCTAACCCATCAGTAACCCTGAACTAACCTTACACTGAAGCTATGTTCCCAGTCAGCTAACCCTCTAACCCATCAGTAACCCTGAACTAGCAGTAACCTTACACTGAAGCTATGTTCCCAGTCAGCTAACCCTCTAACCCATCAGTAACCCTGAACTAGCAGTAACCTTACACTGAAGCTATGTTCCCAGTCAGCTAACCCTCTAACCCATCAGTAACCCTGAACTAGCAGTAACCTTACACTGAAGCTATGTTCCCAGTCAGCTAACCCTCTAACCCATCAGTAACCCTGAACTAGCAGTAACCTTACACTGAAGCTATGTTCCCAGTCAGCTAACCCTCTAACCCATCAGTAACCCTGAACTAGCAGTAACCTTACACTGAAGCTATGTTCCCAGTCAGCTAACCCTCTAACCCATCAGTAACCCTGAACTAGCAGTAACCTTACACTGAAGCTATGTTCCCTGTCAGCTAACCCTCTAACCCATCAGTAACCCTGAACTAGCAGTAACCTTACACTGAAGCTATGTTCCCAGTCAGCTAACCCTCTAACCCATCAGTAACCCTGAACTAGCAGTAACCTTACACTGAAGCTATGTTCCCAGTCAGCTAACCCTCTAACCCATCAGTAACCCTGAACTAGCAGTAACCTTACACTGAAGCTATGTCCCCTGTCAGCTAACCCTCTAACCCATCAGTAACCCTGAACTAGCAGTAACCTTACACTGAAGCTATGTTCCCAGTCAGCTAACCCTCTAACCCATCAGTAACCCTGAACTAGCAGTAACCTTACACTGAAGCTATGTTCCCAGTCAGCTAACCCTCTAACCCATCAGTAACCCTGAACTAGCAGTAACCTTACACTGAAGCTATGTTCCCAGTCAGCTAACCCTCTAACCCATCAGTAACCCTGAACTAGCAGTAACCTTACACTGAAGCTATGTTCCCAGTCAGCTAACCCTCTAACCCATCAGTAACCCTGAACTAGCAGTAACCTTACACTGAAGCTATGTTCCCAGTCAGCTAACCCTCTAACCCATCAGTAACCCTGAACTAGCAGTAACCTTACACTGAAGCTATGTTCCCAGTCAGCTAACCCTCTAACCCATCAGTAACCCTGAACTAGCAGTAACCTTACACTGAAGCTATGTTCCCAGTCAGCTAACCCTCTAACCCATCAGTAACCCTGAACTAGCAGTAACCTTACACTGAAGCTATGTTCCCAGTCAGCTAACCCTCTAACCCATCAGTAACCCTGAACTAGCAGTAACCTTACACTGAAGCTATGTCCCCTGTCAGCTAACCCTCTAACCCATCAGTAACCCTGAACTAGCAGTAACCTTACACTGAAGCTATGTCCCCTGTCAGCTAACCCTCTAACCCATCAGTAACCCTGAACTAGCAGTAACCTTACACTGAAGTCTACCCAACCAGATTAGTAGTGTCAGAGCGTAAGGGAAACAGCCACATGATATGATCTTTCAACAGTCCTTTTTTTTCCCTGTTCCAATATACGCACCTCCCAAAATGCACCTGTTATGTTAGGTACAACCTGAAATGCTATGCCCATACCTCGTGGGTTGGTGAGCGTGGCCTCCACAGCCTTGCCCCCATCTCCACATCGTGTCTCGTCGTAGGGCAGACACTGGTCTCCAGTCCCGGCTACCAGCTCCAGGTTCTTGGCCACATCTTTTATGGCGCTCAGAGACTTCACCTTGAACACCTTCCTAGTGCTGGTGTCTGACAGGTAAACAGCCCCAGACACAGGACTACTGGCCAGGTAGTACTTATGGGCCGGGCTGTTACTGGAAAGAGGAGACAGAAAAGAGAAGAGCATCGGTCAAGCTGGGAGGGATGCAATGCCTTTACTATAACTACTACCTAATGCCTTCAATATAACTACTACCTTCAATATAACTACTACCTTCAATATAACTACTACCTTCAATATAACTACTACCTTCAATATAACTACTACCTTTAATATAACTACTACCTTCAATATAACTACTACCTTCAATATAACTACTACCTTAAATATAACTACTACCTTCAATATAACTACTACCTTCAATATAACTACTACCTTCAATATAACTACTACCTAATGCCTTCAATATAACTACTACCTTTAATATAACTACTACCTTCAATATAACTACTACCTTTAATATAACTACTACCTTCAATATAACTACTACCTTTAATATAACTACTACCTAATGCCTTCAATATAACTACTACCTTCAATATAACTACTACCTTCAATATAACTACTACCTTCAATATAACTACTACCTTCAATATAACTACTACCTTCAATATAACTACTACCTTCAATATAACTACTACCTTCAATATAACTACTACCTTCAATATAACTACTACCTTCAATATAACTACTACCTTCAATATAACTACTACCTAATGCCTTCAATATAACTACTACCTTCAATATAACTACTACCTTCAATATAACTACTACCTTCAATATAACTACTACCTTCAATATAACTACTACCTTTAATATAACTACTACCTTCAATATAACTACTACCTTCAATATAACTACTACCTTCAATATAACTACTACCTAATGCCTTCAATATAACTACTACCTTCAATATAACTACTACCTTCAATATAACTACTACCTTCAATATAACTACTACCTAATGCCTTCAATATAACTACTACCTTCAATATAACTACTACCTTCAATATAACTACTACCTTCAATATAACTACTACCTTCAATATAACTACTACCTTTAATATAACTACTACCTTCAATATAACTACTACCTTCAATATAACTACTACCTTAAATATAACTACTACCTTCAATATAACTACTACCTTCAATATAACTACTACCTTCAATATAACTACTACCTAATGCCTTCAATATAACTACTACCTTTAATATAACTACTACCTTCAATATAACTACTACCTTTAATATAACTACTACCTTCAATATAACTACTACCTTTAATATAACTACTACCTAATGCCTTCAATATAACTACTACCTTCAATATAACTACTACCTTCAATATAACTACTACCTTCAATATAACTACTACCTTCAATATAACTACTACCTTCAATATAACTACTACCTTCAATATAACTACTACCTTCAATATAACTACTACCTTCAATATAACTACTACCTTCAATATAACTACTACCTAATGCCTTCAATATAACTACTACCTTCAATATAACTACTACCTTCAATATAACTACTACCTTCAATATAACTACTACCTTCAATATAACTACTACCTTTAATATAACTACTACCTTCAATATAACTACTACCTTCAATATAACTACTACCTTCAATATAACTACTACCTAATGCCTTCAATATAACTACTACCTTCAATATAACTACTACCTTCAATATAACTACTACCTTCAATATAACTACTACCTAATGCCTTCAATATAACTACTGCCTTCAATATAACTACTACCTTCAATATAACTACTACCTAATGCCTTCAATATAACTACTACCTTCAATATAACTACTACCTTCAATATAACTACTACCTAATGCCTTTAATATAACTACTACCTTCAATATAACTACTACCTTCAATATAACTACTACCTTCAATATAACTACTACCTTCAATATAACTACTACCTTCAATATAACTACTACCTTCAATATAACTACTACCTTCAATATAACTACTACCTTCAATATAACTACTACCTTCAATATAACTACTACCTTCAATATAACTACTACCTTCAATATAACTAGTACCTTTAATATAACTACTACCTTCAATATAACTACTACCTACTACCTTCAATATAACTACTACCTTCAATATAACTACTACCTAATGCCTTCAATATAACTACTACCTTCAATATAACTACTACCTTTAATATAACTACTACCTTCAATATAACTACTACCTTTAATATAACTACTACCTTCAATATAACTACTACCTTCAATATAACTACTACCTTCAATATAACTACTACCTTCAATATAACTACTACCTTCAATATAACTACTACCTTCAATATAACTACTACCTTCAATATAACTACTACCTTTAATATAACTACTACCTTTAATATAACTACTACCTACTACCTTCAATATAACTACTACCTTCAATATAACTACTACCTAATGCCTTTAATATAACTACTACCTTCAATATAACTACTACCTTCAATATAACTACTACCTTCAATATAACTACTACCTTCAATATAACTACTACCTTTAATATAACTACTACCTAATGCCTTCAATATAACTACTACCTTCAATATAACTACTACCTTCAATATAACTACTACCTTTAATATAACTACTACCTTCAATATAACTACTACCTTCAATATAACTACTACCTAATGCCTTCAATATAACTACTACCTTCAATATAACTACTACCTTCAATATAACTACTACCTTCAATATAACTACTACCTTCAATATAACTACTACCTTTAATATAACTACTACCTTCAATATAACTACTACCTTCAATATAACTACTACCTTTAATATAACTACTACCTTCAATATAACTACTACCTTCAATATAACTACTACCTTCAATATAACTACTACCTTCAATATAACTACTACCTAATGCCTTCAATATAACTACTACCTTCAATATAACTACTACCTAATGCATTCAATATAACTACTACCTTCAATATAACTACTACCTTCAATATAACTACTACCTAATGCCTTCAATATAACTACTACCTTCAATATAACTACTACCTTCAATATAACTACTACCTAATGCCTTCAATATAACTACTACCTTCAATATAACTACTACCTTCAATATAACTACTACCTTCAATATAACTACTACCTTCAATATAACTACTACCTTCAATATAACTACTACCTTTAATATAACTACTACCTTTAATATAACTACTACCTTCAATATAACTACTACCTTCAATATAACTACTACCTTCAATATAACTACTACCTAATGCCTTCAATATAACTACTACCTTCAATATAACTACTACCTTCAATATAACTACTACCTTCAATATAACTACTACCTTCAATATAACTACTACCTTCAATATAACTACTACCTTTAATATAACTACTACCTTCAATATAACTACTACCTTTAATATAACTACTACCTTTAATATAACTACTACCTTCAATATAACTACTACCTTCAATATAACTACTACCTTCAATATAACTACTACCTTTAATATAACTACTACCTTTAATATAACTACTACCTTCAATATAACTACTACCTTCAATATAACTACTACCTTCAATATAACTACTACCTAATGCCTTCAATATAACTACTACCTTCAATATAACTACTACCTTCAATATAACTACTACCTTCAATATAACTACTACCTTCAATATAACTACTACCATCAATATAACTACTACCTTCAATATAACTACTACCTTCAATATAACTACTACCTTCAATATAACTACTACCATCAATATAACTACTACCTTTAATATAACTACTACCTAATGCCTTCAATATAACTACTACCTTCAATATAACTACTACCTTCAATATAACTACTACCTTCAATATAACTACTACCTTCAATATAACTACTACCTAATGCCTTCAATATAACTACTACCTTCAATATAACTACTACCTTCAATATAACTACTACCTTCAATATAACTACTACCTTCAATATAACTACTACCTTCAATATAACTACTACCTTCAATATAACTACTACCTTTAATATAACTACTACCTTCAATATAACTACTACCTAATGCCTTCAATATAACTACTACCTTCAATATAACTACTACCTTTAATATAACTACTACCTTCAATATAACTACTACCTAATGCCTTCAATATAACTACTACCTTCAATATAACTAATACCTTCAATATAACTACTACCTTCAATATAACTACTACCTTTAATATAACTACTACCTTCAATATAACTACTACCTTCAATATAACTACTACCTTTAATATAACTACTACCTTCAATATAACTACTACCTTTAATATAACTACTACCTTCAATATAACTACTACCTTTAATATAACTACTACCTTCAATATAACTACTACCTTTAATATAACTACTACCTTCAATATAACTACTACCTTCAATATAACTACTACCTTTAATATAACTACTACCTTCAATATAACTACTACCTTTAATATAACTACTACCTTCAATATAACTACTACCTAATGCCTTCAATATAACTACTACCTTTAATATAACTACTACCTAATGCCTTCAATATAACTACTACCTTCAATGTAACTACTACCTTCAATATAACTACTACCTTCAATATAACTACTACCATCAATATAACTACTACCTTTAATATAACTACTACCTTTAATGTAACTACTACCTTCAATGTAACTACTACCTTCAATATAACTACTACCTTCAATATAACTACTACCTTCAATATAACTACTACCTTCAATATAACTACTACCTTCAATATAACTACTACCTAATGCCTTCAATATAACTACTACCTTCAATATAACTACTACCTTCAATATAACTACTACCTTCAATATAACTACTACCTTCAATATAACTACTACCTTCAATATAACTACTGCCTTCAATATAACTACTACCTAATGCCTTCAATATAACTACTACCTTCAATATAACTACCACCTTCAATATAACTACTGCCTTCAATATAACTACTACCTTTAATATAACTACTACCTTTAATATAACTACTACCTTCAATATAACTACTACCTTCAATATAACTACTACCTTCAATATAACTACTACCTTTAATATAACTACTGCCTTCAATATAACTACTACCTTCAATATAACTACTACCTTCAATATAACTACTACCTTTAATATACCTACTACCTTTAATATAACTACTACCTTCAATATAACTACTACCTTTAATATAACTACTACCTTCAATATAACTACTACCTTTAATATAACTACTACCTTCAATATAACTACTACCTTTAATATAACTACTACCTTCAATATAACTACTACCTTCAATATAACTACTACCTTCAATATAACTACTACCTTCAATATAACTACTACCTTCAATATAACTACTACCTTCAATATAACTACTACCTTCAATATAACTACTACCTAATGCCTTCAATATAACTACTACCTTCAATATAACTACTACCTAATGCCTTCAATATAACTACTACCTTCAATATAACTACTACCTTCAATATAACTACTACCTTCAATATAACTACTACCTTCAATATAACTACTACCTAATGCCTTCAATATAACTACTACCTTCAATATAACTACTACCTTCAATATAACTACTACCTTTAATATAACTACTACCTTCAATATAACTACTACCTTCAATATAACTACTACCTTTAATATAACTACTACCTTCAATATAACTACTACCTTCAATATAACTACTACCTTCAATATAACTACTACCTAATGCCTTCAATATAACTACTACCTTCAATATAACTACTACCATCAATATAACTACTACCTTCAATATAACTACTACCTAATGCCTTCAATATAACTACTACCTTCAATATAACTACTACCTTCAATATAACTACTACCTTCAATATAACTACTACCTTCAATATAACTACTACCTTCAATATAACTACTACCTTTAATATAACTACTACCTTTAATATAACTACTACCTTCAATATAACTACTACCTTCAATATAACTACTACCTTCAATATAACTACTACCTTCAATATAACTACTACCTTTAATATAACTACTACCTTTAATATAACTACTACCTTCAATATAACTACTACCTTCAATATAACTACTACCTTCAATATAACTACTACCTTCAATATAACTACTACCTTTAATATAACTACTACCTTTAATATAACTACTACCTTCAATATAACTACTACCTTCAATATAACTACTACCTTCAATATAACTACTACCTTCAATATAACTACTACCTAATGCCTTCAATATAACTACTACCTTCAATATAACTACTACCTTCAATATAACTACTACCTTCAATATAACTACTACCTTCAATATAACTACTACCTTCAATATAACTACTACCTTCAATATAACTACTACCTTTAATATAACTACTACCATCAATATAACTACTACCTTCAATATAACTACTACCTTCAATATAACTACTACCTTCAATATAACTACTACCTTCAATATAACTACTACCTTCAATATAACTACTACCTTCAATATAACTACTACCTTTAATATAACTACTACCTTCAATATAACTACTACCTTTAATATAACTACTACCTTCAATATAACTACTACCTTCAATATAACTACTACCTTTAATATAACTACTACCTTCAATATAACTACTAGATTTAATATAACTACTACCTAATACCTTCAATATAACTACTACCTTCAATATAACTACTACCTTCAATATAACTACTACCTTCAATATAACTACTACCTTCAATATAACTACTACCTTCAATATAACTACTACCTTTAATATAACTACTACCTTCAATATAACTACTACCTTCAATATAACTACTACCTTCAATATAACTACTACCTTCAATATAACTACTACCTAATGCCTTCAATATAACTACTACCTACAATATAACTACTACCTTTAATATAACTACTACCTTCAATATAACTACTACCTAATGCCTTCAATATAACTACTACCTTCAATATAACTACTACCTTCAATATAACTACTACCTTCAATATAACTACTACCTTCAATATAACTACTACCTTCAATATAACTACTACCTTTAATATAACTACTACCTTCAATATAACTACTACCTTCAATATAACTACTACCTTTAATATAACTACTACCTTCAATATAACTACTACCTTTAATATAACTACTACCTTCAATATAACTACTACCTTTAATATAACTACTACCTTCAATATAACTACTACCTTTAATATAACTACTACCTTCAATATAACTACTACCTTCAATATAACTACTACCTTTAATATAACTACTACCTTCAATATAACTACTACCTTTAATATAACTACTACCTAATACCTTCAATATAACTACTACCTTCAATATAACTACTACCTTCAATATAACTACTACCTTCAATATAACTACTACCTAATGCCTTCAATATAACTACTACCTTTAATATAACTACTACCTAATACCTTCAATATAACTACTACCTTTAATATAACTACTACCTAATGCCTTTAATATAACTACTACCTTCAATATAACTACTACCTTCAATATAACTACTACCTAATGCCTTCAATATAACTACTACCTTCAATGTAACTACTACCTTCAATATAACTACTACCTTCAATATAACTACTATCATCAATATAACTACTACCTACAATATAACTACTACCTTTAATATAACTACTACCTTCAATATAACTACTACCTAATGCCTTCAATATAACTACTACCTTCAATATAACTACTACCTTCAATATAACTACTACCTTCAATATAACTACTACCTTCAATATAACTACTACCTTTAATATAACTACTACCTTCAATATAACTACTACCTTCAATATAACTACTACCTTTAATATAACTACTACCTTCAATATAACTACTACCTTTAATATAACTACTACCTTCAATATAACTACTACCTTTAATATAACTACTACCTTCAATATAACTACTACCTTTAATATAACTACTACCTTCAATATAACTACTACCTTCAATATAACTACTACCTTTAATATAACTACTACCTTCAATATAACTACTACCTTTAATATAACTACTACCTAATACCTTCAATATAACTACTACCTTCAATATAACTACTACCTTCAATATAACTACTACCTTCAATATAACTACTACCTAATGCCTTCAATATAACTACTACCTTTAATATAACTACTACCTAATACCTTCAATATAACTACTACCTTCAATATAACTACTACCTTCAATATAACTACTACCTAATGCCTTCAATATAACTACTACCTTTAATATAACTACTACCTAATGCCTTTAATATAACTACTACCTTCAATATAACTACTACCTTCAATATAACTACTACCTAATGCCTTCAATATAACTACTACCTTCAATGTAACTACTACCTTCAATATAACTACTACCTTCAATATAACTACTATCATCAATATAACTACTACCTTCAATATAACTACTACCTTCAATTTAACTACTACCTAATGCCTTCAATATAACTACTACCTTCAATATAACTACTACCTTCAATATAACTACTACCTTCAATATAACTACTACCTTCAATATAACTACTACCTTCAATATAACTACTGCCTTCAATATAACTACTACCTAATGCCTTCAATATAACTACTACCTTCAATATAACTACTACCTTCAATATAACTACTACCTAATGCCTTCAATATAACTACTACCTTCAATATAACTACTACCTTTAATATAACTACTACCTTCAATATAACTACTACCATCAATATAACTATTACCTAATGCCTTCAATATAACTACTACCTTCAATATAACTAATACCTAATGCCTTCAATATAACTACTACCTTTACTATAACTACGACCTAATGCCTTCAATATAACTACTACCTTCAATATAACTACTACCTTCAATATAACTACTACCTTCAATATAACTACTACCTTCAATATAACTACTACCTAATGCCTTCAATATAACTACTACCTTCAATATAACTACTACCTTCAATATAACTACTACATTTAATATAACTACAACCTAATGGAGGTAACAGATAGGAGGCAACACAGGACAGATAGGAGGTAACAGATAGGAGGTAACACAGGACAGAAAGGAGGTAACAGATAGGAGGTAACATATATGAGGCAACAAAGGACAGATAGGAGGTAACAGAGGACAGATAGGACGTAACAGATAGGAGGTAACAGATAGGAGGCAACACAGAGCAGATAGGAAGTAACAGAGGATAAATTGGAGGTAACAGATATGAGGTAACACAGGACAGATAGGAGGTAACATATAGGAGGTACCACAGGACAGACAGGAGGTGACAGAGGACAGATAGGAGGTAACACAGGACAGATAGGAGGTAACAGATAAGAGGTAAAACAGGACAGATAGGAGGTAACATATAGAAGGTAACAGATAGGAGGTAACACAGGACAGACATGAGGTAACAGAGGACATATAGGAGGTAACACAGGACAGATAGGAGGTAAACGATAGGAGGTAACAACGGACAGATAGGAGGTAACACAGGACAGATAGGAGGTAACATAGGACAGATAGGAGGTAACATATAGGACGTAACAGATAGGAGGTAACACAGGACAGATAGGAGGTAACAGATAGGAGGTAACACCGGACAGATAGGAGGTAACATATAGGAGGTAACAGATAGGAGGCAACAGATAGGTAACACACGACAGATAGGAGGTAACAGATAGGAGGTAACAGATAGGAGGTAACATAGGACAGATAGGAGGTAACAGATAGGAGGTAACACAGGATAGATAGGAGGTAACAGATAGGAGGTAACACAGGACAGATAGGAGGTAACATATAGGAGGTAACACAGGACAGATAGGAGGTAACATATAGGAGGTAACAGATAGGAGGTAACACAGGACAGATAGGAGGTAACAGATAGGAGGCAACACATGACAGATAGGAGGTAACATATAGGAGGTAACAAAGGACAGATAGGAGGTAACAGATAGGATATAACAGATAGGAGAAAACAGAGGACATATAGGAGGTAACAGATAGGAGGTAACAGATAGGAGGTAACACAGGACAGATAGGAGGTAACAGATAGGAGGTAACACAGGACAGATAGAAGGTAACATATATTAGGTAACAGATAGGAGGTAACACAGGGCAGATAGGAGGTAACAGCTAGGAGGTAACACATTACAGATAGGAGGTAACACAGGACAGATAGGAGGTAACAGATAGGAGGTAACACAGGGCAGATAGGAGGTAACAGATAGGAGGTAACACAGGACAGATAGGAGGTAACAGATAGGAGGTAACACAGGACAGATAGGAGGTAACAGATAGGAGGTAACACAGGACAGATATGAGGTAACAGATAGGAGGTAACACAGGACAGAAAGGAGGTAACAGATAGGAGGTAACATATAGGAGGCAACAAAGGACAGATAGGAGGTAACAGAGGACAGATAGGATGTAACAGATAGGAGGTAACAGATAGGAGGCAACACAGAGCAGATAGGAGGTAACAGAGGATAGATTGGAGGTAACAGATAGGAGGTAAGACAGAAAAGATATGAGGTAACAGATAAGAGGTAAAACAGGACAGATAGGAGGTAACATATAGAAGGTAACAGATAGGAGGTAACACAGGACAGACATGAGGTAACAGAGGACATATAGGAGGTAACACAGGACAGATAGGAGGTAAACGATAGGAGGTAACAACGGACAGATAGGAGGTAACACAGGACAGATAGGAGGTAACAGATAAGAGGTAAAACAGGACAGATAGGAGGTAACATATAGAAGGTAACAGATAGGAGGTAACACAGGACAGACATGAGGTAACAGAGGACATATAGGAGGTAACACAGGACAGATAGGAGGTAAACGATAGGAGGTAACAACGGACAGATAGGAGGTAACACAGGACAGATAGGAGGTAACATAGGACAGATAGGAGGTAACATATAGGACGTAACAGATAGGAGGTAACACAGGACAGATAGGAGGTAACAGATAGGAGGTAACACCGGACAGATAGGAGGTAACATATAGGAGGTAACAGATAGGAGGCAACAGATAGGTAACACACGACAGATAGGAGGTAACAGATAGGAGGTAACAGATAGGAGGTAACATAGGACAGATAGGAGGTAACAGATAGGAGGTAACACAGGATAGATAGGAGGTAACAGATAGGAGGTAACACAGGACAGATAGGAGGTAACATATAGGAGGTAACACAGGACAGATAGGAGGTAACATATAGGAGGTAACAGATAGGAGGTAACACAGGACAGATAGGAGGTAACAGATAGGAGGCAACACATGACAGATAGGAGGTAACATATAGGAGGTAACAAAGGACAGATAGGAGGTAACAGATAGGATATAACAGATAGGAGAAAACAGAGGACATATAGGAGGTAACAGATAGGAGGTAACAGATAGGAGGTAACACAGGACAGATAGGAGGTAACAGATAGGAGGTAACACAGGACAGATAGAAGGTAACATATATTAGGTAACAGATAGGAGGTAACACAGGGCAGATAGGAGGTAATAGCTAGGAGGTAACACATTACAGATAGGAGGTAACACAGGACAGATAGGAGGTAACAGATAGGAGGTAACACAGGGCAGATAGGAGGTAACACAGGACAGATAGGAGGTAACATATAGGAGGTAACACAGGGCAGATAGGAGGTAACAGATAGGAGGTAACACAGGACAGATAGGAGGTAACAGATAGGAGGTAACACAGGACAGATAGGAGGTAACAGATAGGAGGTAACACAGGACAGATATGAGGTAACAGATAGGAGGTAACACAGGACAGAAAGGAGGTAACAGATATGAGGTAACATATAGGAGGCAACAAAGGACAGATAGGAGGTAACAGAGGACAGATAGGATGTAACAGATAGGAGGTAACAGATAGGAGGCAACACAGAGCAGATAGGAGGTAACAGAGGATAGATTGGAGGTAACAGATAGGAGGTAAGACAGAAAAGATATGAGGTAACAGATAGGAGGTAACACAGAAAAGAAAGGAGAAAACAGATAGGAGGTAACATATAGGAGGCAACAAAGGACAGATAGGAGGTAACACACGACAGATAGGAGGTAACAGATAGGAGGTAACACAGGACAGATAGGATGTAACAGATAGGAGGTAACACAGGACAGATAGGAGGTAACAGATAGGAGGTAACACAGGACAGATATGAGGTAACAGATAGGAGGTAACACAGGACAGAAAGGAGGTAACAGATAGGAGGTAACATATAGGAGGCAACAAAGGACAGATAGGAGGTAACACATGACAGATAGGAGGTAACAGATAGGAGGTAACAGATAGGAGGCAACACAGAGCAGATAGGAGGTAACAGAGGATAGATTGGAGGTAACATATAGGAGGCAACAAAGGACAGATAGGAGAAAACACATGACAGATAGGAGGTAACAGAGAGGAGGTAACACACGACAGATAGGAGGTAACAGATATGAGGTAACACAGGACAGATAGGATGTAACAGATATGAGGTAACACAGGATAGATAGGAGGTAACAGATAGGAGGTAACAGGATAGATAGGAGGTAACAGATAGGAGGCAACACATGACAGATAGGAGGTAACATATAGGAGGTAACACAGGACAGATAGGAGGTAACAGATAGGATGTAACAGATAGGAGAAAACACAGGACATATAGGAGGTAACAGATAGGAGGTAACACAGGACAGATAGGAGGTAACAGATAGGAGGTAACACAGGACAGATAGGAGGTAACAGATAGGAGGTAACAGATAGGAGGTAACACAGGGCAGATAGGAGGTACCAGATAGGAGGTAACACAGGACAGATAGGAGGTAACACAGGACAGATAGGAGGTAACACAGGACATATAGGAGGTAACACAGGGCAGATAGGAGGTAACAGATAGGAGGTAACACAGGACATATAGTAGGTAACAGATAGGAGGTAACACAGGACAGATAGGAGGTAACAGATAGGAGGTAACACAGGACATATAGTAGGTAACAGATAGGAGGTAACACAGGACAGATAGGAGGTAACAGATGGGAGGTAACACGGGACAGATAGGAGGTAACACAGGGCAGATAGGAGGTAACAGATAGGAGGTAACACAGGACAGATAGGAGGTAACACAGGACAGATAGGAGGTAACAGATAGGAGGTAACACAGGACAGATAGGAGGTAACAGATAGGAGGTAACACAGGACAGATAGGAGGTAACACAGGGCAGATAGGAGGTAACACAGGACAGATAGGAGGTAACAGATAGGAGGTAACACAGGACAGATAGGAGGTAACACAGGACAGATAGGAGGTAACAGATAGGAGGTAACACAGGGCAGATAGGAGGTAACAGATAGGAGGTAACACAGGACAGATAGGAGGTAACAGATAGGAGGTAACAAAGGACAGATAGGAGGTAACACAGGACATATAGTAGGTAACAGATAGGAGGTAACACAGGACAGATAGGAGGTAACAGATAGGAGGTAACACGGGACAGATAGGAGGTAACAGATAGGAGGTAACACAGGACAGATAGGAGGTAACCTTTGGGGGACACACACTGAATAAACAACGGAGTTGAACGTCTATCCAAACAAACTATGCCCACTATGCCCACTTCAACACTGAAGACAGAGCAGCTACACTACTCTATTAAACACCACTGTGTGTGTGTGTGTGTGTGTGTGTGTGTGTGTGTGTGTGTGTGTGTGTGTGTGTGTGTGTGTGTGTGTGTGTGTGTGTGTGTGTGTGTGTGTGTGTGTGTGTGTGTGTGTGTGTGTGTGTGTGTGTGTCATCTATTAACCAGCGACAGAGTAATCCTTCATTCACACAGGGGGGAGGTAGGGGATTTGAAAGCCTGACAAAATGTGGCCAATCAGAATCTTCCCTGCAGCTAGGAGGAAACCAGGTACCTGCTGAAAGTGCCAATCAGAATCTCCCCTGCAGCTAGGAGGAAACCAGGTACCTGCTGAAAGTGCCAATCAGAATCTCCCCTGCAGCTAGGAGGAAACCAGGTACCTGCTGAAAGTGCCAATCGGAAAGTTACTGACAGACAACTCACAGTGGTGAGGCTATTAAAGACATGAAGTGTCTCAACCGGCACCCTCTACCCCTACCCCTACCCCTACACTATCCTATCCCTACTCTACCCCTACCCCTACACTATCCTATCCCTACTCTACCCCTACACTATCCTATCCCTACTCTACCCCTACCCCTACACTATTCTATCCCTACTCTACCCCTACCTCTACCCCTACCCCTACACTATCCTATCCCTACTCTACCCTCTACCCCTACCCCTACACTATCCTATCCCTACTCTACCCCTACCCCTACACTATCCTATCCCTACTCTACCCCTACCCCTACACTATCCTATCCCTACTCTACCCTCTACCCCTACCCCTACACTATCCTATCCCTACTCTACCCTCTACCCCTACCCCTACACTATCCTATCCCTACTCTACCCCTACCCCTACACTATCCTATCCCTACTCTACCCCTACCCCTACACTATCCTATCCCTACTCTACCCCTACCCCTACACTATTCTATCCCTACTCTACCCCTACCTCTACCCCTACCCCTACACTATCCTATCCCTACTCTACCCTCTACCCCTACCCCTACACTATCCTATCCCTACTCTACCCGTACCCCTACACTATCCTATCCCTACTCTACCCCTACCCCTACACTATCCTATCCCTACTCTACCCTCTACCCCTACCCCTACACTATCCTATCCCTACTCTACCCTCTACCCCTACCCCTACACTATCCTATCCCTACTCTACCCCTACCCCTACACTATCCTATCCCTACTCTACCCCTACCCCTACACTATCCTATCCCTACTCTGCCCTCTACCTCTACCTCTACCCCTATACTATCCTATCCCTACTCTACCCTCTGCCTCTACCCCTACACTATCCTATCCCTACTCTACCCTCTACCTCTACCCCTACCCCTACCCCTACCCCTACACTATCCTATCCCTACTCTACCCTCTACCCCTACCCCTACCCCTACACTATCCTATCCCTACTCTACCCTCTACCTCTACCCTACCCTACACTATCCTATCCCTACTCTACCCCTACCCCTACACTATCCTATCCCTACTCTACCCTCTACCTCTACCCCTACCCCTACACTATCCTATCCCTACTCTAACCTCTACCTCTACCCCTACACTATCCTATCCCTACTCTACCCCTACCCCTACACTATCCTATCCCTACTCTACCCTCTACCTCTACCCCTACCCCTACACTATCCTATCCCTACTCTAACCTCTACCTCTACCCCTACACTATCCTATCCCTACTCTACCCTCTACCTCTACCCCTACCCCTACCCCTACACTATCCTATCCCTACTCTACCCTCTACCCCTACCCCTATCCCTACACTATCCTATCCCTACTCTACCCTCTACCTCTACCCCTACCCCTACACTATCCTATCCCTACTCTACCCTCTACCTCTACCCCTACACTATCCAATCCCTACTCGACCCTCTACCTCTACCCTTACCCCTACCCCTACACTATCCTATCCCTACTCTACCCTCTACCCCTAACCCTACCCCTACACTATCCTATCCCTACTCTACCCTCTACCTCTACCCCTACCCCTACACTATCCTATCCCTACTCTACCCTCTACGTCTACCCCTACACAATCCTATCCCGACTCTACCCTCTACCTCTACCTCTACCCAATCCTATCCCTACTCTACCCTCTACCTCTACCCCTACCCCTACACTATCCTATCCCTACTCTACCCTCTACCTCTACCTCTACCCCTACACAATCCTATCCCTACTCTACCCTCTACCTCTACCTCTACCCCTACACTATCCTATCCCTACTCTATTCTACCCCTACCCCTACCCCTACACAATCCTATCCCTACTCTACCCTCTACCCCTACCCCTACACAATCCTATCCCTACTCTACCCTCTACCTCTACCTCTACCCCTACACAATCCTATCCCTACTCTACCCTCTACCTCTACCCCTACCCCTACACAATCCTATCCCTACTCTACCCTCTACCTCTACCTCTACCCCTACACAATCCTATCCCTACTCTACCCTCTACCTCTACCTCTACCCCTAAACAATCCTATCCTATCCCTACTCTACTCTACCCCTACCCCTACACTATCCTATCCCTACTCTACTCTACCCCTACCCCTACCCCTACACAATCCTATCCCTACTCTACCCTCTAACCCTACCCCTACACAATCCTATCCCTACTCTACCCTCTACCTCTACCTCTACCCCTACACAATCCTATCCCTACTCTACCCTCTACCTCTACCCCTACCCCTACACAATCCTATCCCTACTCTACCCTCTACCTCTACCTCTACCCCTACACAATCCTATCCCTACTCTACCCTCTACCTCTACCTCTACCCCTACACAATCCTACCCCTACACAATCCTATCCCTACTCTACCCTCTACCCTACCTCTACCCCTACCCCTACACAATCATATCCCTACTCTACCCTCTACCCTACCCTACCCTCTACCCTACCTCTACCCCTACACTATCCTATCCCTACTCTACCCCTCCCCCTACACTATCCTATCCCTACTCTACCCTCTACCCTACCTCTACCCCTACACAATCCTATCCCTACTCTACCCCTACCCCTACCCTATCCTATCCCTACTCTACTCCTACCCTATCGTATCCCTACTTTACCCCTACACTATCCTATCCCTACTCTACCCCTATCCCATCCTATCCCTACACTAACCCTACCCCTACCCCATCCTATCCCTACACTATCCTACCCCTACCCCATCCTATCCCTACCAAATCCTACCCCTACCCCATCCTATCCTTACCAATCCCTACCCCTACACCATCCTATCCCTACCAAACCCTACCCCTACCCCATCCTATCCCTACCCAGCCCTACCCCTACACCATCTTATCCCTACCCTATATCCATATCTGTGAAAAACAGATCGTATCTGAAGCGTGTTAAAGTCAACTGATGTAGGGGCCGTAGGTTAACTATAGGGTGAACTAAGGTCCGTAGGTTAACTATAGGGTGAACTATGGGTCGAAGGATAACTATAGGGTGAACTAGGGTCCGTAGGTTAACTATAGGGTGAACTATGGGTCGTAGGTTAACTATAGGGTGAACTAGGGGTCCGTAGGTTAACTATAGGGTGAACTAGGGTCCGTAGGTTAACTATAGGGTGAACTAGGGGCCGTAGGTTAACTATAGGGTGAACTAGGGTCCGTAGGTTAACTATAGGGTGAACTATGGGTCGTAGGGTAACTATAGGGTGAACTAGGGGTCGCAGGGTAACTATAGGGTGAACTATGGGTCGTAGGGTAACTATATGGTGAACTAGGGTCCGTAGGTTAACTATAGGGTGAACTATGGGTCGTAGGGTAACTACAGTGCCTTGCGAAAGTATTCGGCCCCCTTGAACTTTGCGACCTTTTGCCACATTTCAGGCTTCAAACATGAAGATATAAAACTGTATTTTTTTGTGAAGAATCAACAACAAGTGGGACACAATCATGAAGTGGAACGACATTTATTGGATATTTCAAACTTTTTTAACAAATCAAAAACTGAAAAATTGGCCGTGCAAAATTATTCAGCGCCCTTAAGTTAATACTTTGTAGCGCCACCTTTTGCTGCGATTACAGCTGTAAGTCGCTTGGGGAATGTCTCTATCAGTTTTGCACATCGAGAGACTGACATTTTTTCCCATTCCTCCTTGCAAAACAGCTCGACCTCAGTGAGGTTGGATGGAGAGCATTTGTGAACAGCAGTTTTCCGTTCTTTCCACAGATTCTCGATTGGATTCAGGTCTGGACTTTGACTTGGCCATTCTAACACCTGGATATGTTTATTTTTGAACCATTCCATTGTAGATTTTGCTTTATGTTTTGGATCATTGTCTTGTTGGAAGACAAATCTCCGTCCCAGTCTCAGGTCTTTTGCAGACTCCATCAGGTTTTCTTCCAGAATGGTCCTGTATTTGGCTCCATCCATCTTCCCATCAATTTTAACCATCTTCCCTGTCCCTGCTGAAGAAAAGCAGGCCCAAACCATGATGCTGCCACCACCATGTTTGACAGTGGGGATGGTGTGTTCAGTGTGATGAGCTGTGTTGCTTTTACGCCAAACATAACGTTTTGCATTGTTGCCAAAAAGTTCAATTTTGGTTTCATCTGACCAGAGCACCTTCTTCCACATGTTTGGTGTGTCTCCCAGGTGGCTTGTGGCAAACTTTAAACGACACTTTTTATGGATATCTTTAAGAAATGGCTTTCTTCTTGCCACTCTTCCATAAAGGCCAGATTTGTGCAATATACGACTGATTGTTGTCCTATGGACAGAGTCTCCCACCTCAGCTGTAGATCTCTGCAGTTCATCCAGAGTGATCATGGGCCTCTTGGCTGCATCTCTGATCAGTCTTCTCCTTGTATGAGCTGAAAGTTTAGAGGGACGGCCAGGTCTTGGTAGATTTGCAGTTGTCTGATACTCCTTCCATTTCAATATTATCGCTTGCACAGTGCTCCTTGGGATGTTTAAAGCTTGGGAAATCTTTTTGTATCCAAATCCGGCTTTAAACTTC
>NC_143048.1:49395000-49400000 GCF_057628025.1 Oncorhynchus mykiss | reverse complement strand
ACCCTTAACTCTAACCCTTAACTCTAACCCCTAACTCTAACCCCTAACTCTAACCCCTAACTCTAACCCCTAACTCTAACCCTTAACTCTAATCCCTAACCACTAACTCTAACCCTAATCCCTAACCCCTAACTCTAATCCCTAATTCTAACCCTAACTCTAACTCTAACCCCTAACTCTAACCCTAACCCCTAACTCTAACCCCTAACTCTAATCCCTAATTCTAACCCTAACTCTAACTCTAACCCCTAACTCTAATCCCTAATTCTAACCCTAACTCTAACCCCAAACTCTAATCCCTAATTCTAACCCTAACTCTAACTCTAACCCCTAACTCTAATCCCTAACCACTAACTATAACCCTAATCCCTAACCCCTAACTCTAATCCCTAATTCTAACCCTAACTCTAACTCTAACCCCTAATTCTAACCCTAACCCCTAACTCTAACCCCTAACTCTAATCCCTAATTCTAACCCTAACTCTAACTCTAACCCCTAACTCTAACCCTAATCCCTAACCCCTAACTCTAACCCTAATCCCTAACCCCTAACTCTAATCCCTAACTCTAACCCCTGACTCTAACCCCTAACTCTAACCCTAACCCCTAACTCTAACTCTAACCCCTAACCCCTAACTCGAACCCCTAACTCTAACCCCTGACTCTAACCCCTAACCCTAACCCCTAACCCCTAACTCTAACCCTAACCCCTAACTCTAACCCCTAACTCTAACCCCTAAACCATAACTCTAATCCCTAACCCCTAACTCTAATCCCTAACTCTAACCCCTAACTCTAATCCCTAACCCCTAACTCTAACCGTCATCCCTAGCCCCTAACTCTAATCCCTAATTCTAACCCTAACTCTAAATCTAACCCCTAACTCTAATCCCTAATTCTAACCCTAACTCTAACCCTAACCCATAACTCTAATCCCTAATTCTAACCCTAACTCTAACCCCAAACTCTAATCCCTAATTCTAACCCTAACTCTAACCCCTAACTCTAATCCCTAACCACTAACTCTAACCCTAATCCCTAACCCCTAACTCTAATCCCTAACTCTAACCCTAACTCTAACTCTAACCCCTAACTCTAACCCTAACCCCTAACTCTAACCCCTAACTCTAATCCCTAATTCTAACCCTAACTCTAACTCTAATCCCTAACTCTAACCCCTAACTCTAACCCCTAACTCTAACCCTAACCCCTAACTCTAACTCTAACACCTAACTCCTAACTCTAACCCCTAACTCGAACCCCTAACTCTAACCCCTGACTCTAACCCCTAACCCTAACCCCTAACCCCTAACTCTAACCCTAACCCCTAACTCTAACCCCTAACTCTAACCCCTAAACCCTAACTCTAATCCCTAACCCCTAACTCTAATCCCTAACTCTAACCCCTAACTCTAACCCCTAACTCGTACAAGCATTTCGCTACACTCGCATTAACATCTGCTAACCATGTGTATGTGACAAATAAAAATTTGATTTAACTCTAATCCCTAACCCCTAACTCTAACTCTAACCCTAATCCCTAATTCTAACCCTAACTCTAACTCTAACCCCTAACTCTAATCCCTAATTCTAACCCTAACTCCAACTCTAACCCCTAACTCTAATCCCTAACCCCTAACTCTAACCCTAATCCCTAACCCCTAACTCTAATCCCTAATTCTAACCCTAACTCTAACCCCTAACTCTAATCCCTAGTTGTAACCCTAACTCTAACTCTAACCCCTAACTCTAATCCCTAACCCCTAACTCTAACCCTAATCCCTAACCCCTAACTCTAATCCCTAATTCTAACCCTAACTCTAACTCTAACCCCTAACTCTAATCCCTAATTCTAACCCTAACTCTAACCCCAAACTCTAATCCCTAATTCTAACCCTAACTCTAACTCTAACCCCTAACTCTAATCCCTAACCACTAACTATAACCCTAATCCCTAACCCCTAACTCTAATCCCTAATTCTAACCCTAACTCTAACTCTAACCCCTAATTCTAACCCTAACCCCTAACTCTAACCCCTAACTCTAATCCCTAATTCTAACCCTAACTCTAACTCTAACCCCTAACTCTAACCCTAATCCCTAACCCCTAACTCTAACCCTAATCCCTAACCCCTAACTCTAATCCCTAACTCTAACCCCTGACTCTAACCCCTAACTCTAACCCTAACCCCTAACTCTAACTCTAACCCCTAACCCCTAACTCGAACCCCTAACTCTAACCCCTGACTCTAACCCCTAACCCTAACCCCTAACCCCTAACTCTAACCCTAACCCCTAACTCTAACCCCTAACTCTAACCCCTAAACCATAACTCTAATCCCTAACCCCTAACTCTAATCCCTAACTCTAACCCCTAACTCTAATCCCTAACCCCTAACTCTAACCGTCATCCCTAGCCCCTAACTCTAATCCCTAATTCTAACCCTAACTCTAAATCTAACCCCTAACTCTAATCCCTAATTCTAACCCTAACTCTAACCCTAACCCATAACTCTAATCCCTAATTCTAACCCTAACTCTAACCCCAAACTCTAATCCCTAATTCTAACCCTAACTCTAACCCCTAACTCTAATCCCTAACCACTAACTCTAACCCTAATCCCTAACCCCTAACTCTAATCCCTAACTCTAACCCTAACTCTAACTCTAACCCCTAACTCTAACCCTAACCCCTAACTCTAACCCCTAACTCTAATCCCTAATTCTAACCCTAACTCTAACTCTAATCCCTAACTCTAACCCCTAACTCTAACCCCTAACTCTAACCCTAACCCCTAACTCTAACTCTAACACCTAACTCCTAACTCTAACCCCTAACCCCTAACTCTAACCCCTGACTCTAACCCCTAACCCTAACCCCTAACCCCTAACTCTAACCCTAACCCCTAACTCTAACCCCTAACTCTAACCCCTAAACCCTAACTCTAATCCCTAACCCCTAACTCTAATCCCTAACTCTAACCCCTAACTCTAACCCCTAACTCGTACAAGCATTTCGCTACACTCGCATTAACATCTGCTAACCATGTGTATGTGACAAATAAAAATTTGATTTAACTCTAATCCCTAACCCCTAACTCTAACTCTAACCCTAATCCCTAATTCTAACCCTAACTCTAACTCTAACCCCTAACTCTAATCCCTAATTCTAACCCTAACTCCAACTCTAACCCCTAACTCTAATCCCTAACCCCTAACTCTAACCCTAATCCCTAACCCCTAACTCTAATCCCTAATTCTAACCCTAACTCTAACCCCTAACTCTAATCCCTAGTTGTAACCCTAACTCTAACTCTAACCCCTAACTCTAATCCCTAACCCCTAACTCTAACCCTAATCCCTAACCCCTAACTCTAATCCCTAATTCTAACCCTAACTCTAACTCTAACCCTAACTCTAACCCTAATCCCTAACCCCTAACTCTAACCCTAATCCCTAACCCCTAACTCTAATCCCTAACTCTAACCCCTAACTCTAACCCCTAACTCTAACCCCTAACCCTAACCCCTAACTCTAACCCTAACCCCTAACTCTAACCCCTAACTCTAACCCCTAACCCCTAACTCTAACCCCTAACCCCTAACTCTAACCCCTAACTCTAACCCTTAACTCTAACCCCTAACTCTAACCCTTAACTCTAACCCCTAACTCTAACCCCTAACTCTAACCCTTAACTCTAACCCCTAACTCTAACCCCTAACTCTAACCCTTAACTCTAACCCTTAACTCTAACCCCTAACTCTAACTCCTAACCCCTAAATCCAACCCCTAACTCTAACCCCTAACTCTAACCCTAACCCTAACCCCTAACCCCTAACCTTAACCCCAAACCCTAACTCTAACCCTTAACCCTAGCCCTGCTAGTGTGAGTGTGTTGTAGATGTGGTCAGCAGCATTAGGATGGAAACACACACACACACACACACACACACACACACACACACACACACACAACACACACACACACACACACACACACAGACAGACAGACAGACAGACAGACAGACAGACAGACAGACAGACAGACAGACAGACGACAGACAGACAGACAGACAGACAGACAGACAGACAGACAGACAGACAGACAGACACACACACAGACACACAGACACACAGACAGACAGACATTCCACTTTTCACTCCGGGTGACAGTATCATCTCTAGCTAGAAGGACAACCCTGTGAATCAATAGTTCTTTATCAGAAGAGAGGAGAGGAGAGGAGAGGAGAGGAGGGGAGGGGAGAGGAGGGGAGGGGAGGGGAGGAGAGGAGAGGAGAGTAGGAGTGGCGAGGAAATGAGAGAGGAGAGTAGGAGTGGCGAGGAAATGAGAGAGGAGAGGAGAGGAAAGGAAATCAGAGAGGAGAGAAGAGGAAATGAGAGAGGAGAGGAGAGGAAATGAAATGAGAGAGAGGAGAGGAGAGGAGAGGAGAGGAGAGGAGAGGAGAGGAGAGGAGAGGAGAGGAGAGGAGAGGAGAGGAGAGGAGAGGAGAGGAGAGGAGAGGAGAGGAGAGGAGAGGAGAGGAGAGGAAAGGAAAGGAAAGGAGAGGAGAGGAGAGGAGAGGAGGAGTGGAGAGGAAATGAGAGAGGAGAGGAGAGGAAAGGAAATCAGAGAGGAGAGGAGAGGAAATGAGAGAGGAGAGGAGAGGAAATGAGAGAGGAGAGGAGAGGAGAGGAGAGGAGAGGAGAGGAAAGGAAAGGAGAGGAGAGGAGAGGAGAGGAGAGGAGAGGTAATGAGAGGAGAGGAGAGGAGAGAGGAGGAGAGAGGAGGAAATGAGAGATGAGAGGAGAAGGGAGGAGAGGAAATGAGAAGAGGATAGGAGAGGAGAGGAGCTATTAAGGCCTACATAGAATGACTATGCCTAGAAATGTTTCAGCCAGCAGTGTGTAACCTAGCTGTGATCCCAGGTAGAGAGAACAGCACCTACAGTTTACAGACCTAGCTGTGATCCCAGATAGAGAGAACAGCACCTACAGTTTAC
>NC_143048.1:49352500-49390000 GCF_057628025.1 Oncorhynchus mykiss | reverse complement strand
GGTCTAGTAGAGAGGCAGTATGGTATGTTTATAGTGACTGTGTTGAAGTATCAGGGTACAGGTCTAGTAGAGAGGCAGTATGGTATGTTTATAGTGACTGTGTTGAAGTATCAGGGTACAGGTCTAGTAGAGAGGCAGTATGGTATGTTTATAGTGACTGTGTTGAAGTATCAGGGTACAGGTCTAGTAGAGAGGCAGTATGGTGTGTTTATAGTGACTGTGTTGAAGTATCAGGGTACAGGTCTAGTAGAGAGGCAGTATGGTGTGTTTATAGTGACTGTGTTGAAGTATCAGGGTACAGGTCTAGTAGAGAGGCAGTATGGTATGTTTATAGTGACTGTGTTGAAGTATCAGGGTACAGGTCTAGTAGAGAGGCAGTATGGTATGTTTATAGTGACTGTGTTGAAGTATCAGGGTACAGTTCAGGTAGAGAGGCAGTATGGTGTGTTTATAGTGACTGTGTTGAAGTATCAGGGTACAGGTCTAGTAGAGAGGCAGTATGGTATGTTTATAGTGACTGTGTTGAAGTATCAGGGTACAGGTCTAGTAGAGAGGCAGTATGGTATGTTTATAGTGACTGTGTTGAAGTATCAGGGTACAGGTCTAGTAGAGAGGCAGTATGGTGTGTTTATAGTGACTGTGTTGAAGTATCAGGGTACAGGTCAGGTAGAGAGGCAGTATGGTGTGTTTATAGTGACTGTGTTGAAGTATCAGGGTACAGGTCTAGTAGAGAGGCAGTATGGTGTGTTTATAGTGACTGTGTTGAAGTATCAGGGTACAGGTCTAGTAGAGAGGCAGTATGGTATGTTTATAGTGACTGTGTTGAAGTATCAGGGTACAGGTCTAGTAGAGAGGCAGTATGGTATGTTTATAGTGACTGTGTTGAAGTATCAGGGTACAGGTCTAGTAGAGAGGCAGTATGGTGTGTTTATAGTGACTGTGTTGAAGTATCAGGGTACAGGTCAGGTAGAGAGGCAGTATGGTGTGTTTATAGTGACTGTGTTGAAGTATCAGGGTACAGGTCTAGTAGAGAGGCAGTATGGTATGTATGTGTATGATATAATGTGTAATTAATGAGCAGAATGTCTTCTGACAGGCGTAATGGTGTAACTCCTATACCACACTAACTCAAGGCAAACAGAGGATGGGTAAACAGTGGCGCTCCTTCACAAAAGCCATATGTCCCCCCAAAATGGATGAAGAGGACTTTGCAGAGCGTACGAGAGAGAGAGAGGATTGGTCTACTCACCACTCTGAATGTTGAGAGCGTGGTGTTTGTTCAGGGCCCAGCCTCCGAGGTTAGAAGCTGTGATCTCATATCCCTGTAGAATAGCTGTTCTCTTCTCCCACAGGATCAGGTCTGGACATGACTCATATTCATAACCTACTGACACTAGAGAGAGAGAGGACAGATAGTTAGTTACTATATAACCCACTGACACTAGAGAGAGAGACGACAGGTGATTAGTTACTATATAACCCACTGACACTAGAGAGAGAGAGTACAGATAGTTAGTTACTATATAACCCACTGACACTAGAGAGAGAGAGGACAGGTGATTAGTTACTATATAACCCACTGACACTAGAGAGAGAGAGGACAGGTGATTAGTTACTATATAACCCACTGACACTAGAGAGAGAGAGTACAGGTGATTAGTTACTATATAACCCACTGACACTAGAGAGAGAGAGTACAGATAGTTAGTTACTATATAACCCACTGACACTAGAGAGAGAGAGGACAGGTGATGAGTTACTATATAACCCACTGACACTAGAGAGAGAGAGTACAGATAGTTAGTTACTATATAACCCACTGACACTAGAGAGAGAGAGGACAGGTGATTAGTTACTATATAACCCACTGACACTAGAGAGAGAGAGTACAGATAGTTAGTTACTATATAACCCACTGACACTAGAGAGAGAGAGGACAGGTGATTAGTTACTATATAACCCACTGACACTAGAGAGAGAGAGTACAGATAGTTAGTTACTATATAACCCACTGACACTAGAGAGAGAGAGGACAGGTGATTAGTTACTATATAAACCACTGACACTAGAGAGAGAGAGTACAGATAGTTAGTTACTATATAACCCACTGACACTAGAGAGAGAGAGGACAGGTGATTAGTTACTATATAACCCACTGACACTAGAGAGAGAGAGGACAGGTGATTAGTTACTCTGAATAAGACCAGGTAAAAATAGATTCAGAATGATCTTTATTGTTCCATTACTGATTAACAACATACATACAAGTAGAACAACACAATCAACCAATCAACCGTAATTCAATCAATAAATCAACCGTAATTCAATCAATCAATCAACCGTAATTCAATCAACCAATCAACCGTAATTCAATCAACCAATCAACCGTAATTCAATCAATCAATCAACCGTAATTCAATCAATCAATCAACCGTAATTCAATCAATCAAACAATCTTTCCTTCAATTTTTTACATTATTATTTATTTAAACTTTATTTAACAAATTCTTATTTACAATGAAGGCCTACCCCCAGCCAAACACGGATGACGCTGGGCCAATTGAGCGCTGCCCTATGGGACAGCCTGGATTTGAACCAGGGACTGCAGTGACGCCTCTTGCACTGAGATGCAGTGTCTTAGACCAGTGCTCCACTCTGGAGCCCCCCATATAGCACTGAGATGCAGTGTCTTAGACCCCTGCTCCACTCTGGAGCCCCCCATATAGCACTGAGATGCAGTGTCTTAGACCCCTGCTCCACTCTGGAGTCCCCCACATAGCACTGAGATGCAGTGTCTTAGACCCCTGCTCCACTCTGGAGACCCCCATATAGCACTGAGATGCAGTGTCTTAGACCCCTGCTCCACTCTGGAGACCCCCATATAGCACTGAGATGCAGTGTCTTAGACCCCTGCTCCACTCTGGAGACCCCACATAGCACTGAGATGCAGTGTCTTAGACCCATGCTCCAATCTGGAGCCCCCCACATAGCACTGAGATGCAGTGTCTTAGACCCCTGCTCCACTCTGGAGACCCCATATAGCACTGAGATGCAGTGTCTTAGACCCCTGCTCCCCTCTGGAGCCCCTCACATAGTAGTGAGATGCAATGCCTTAGACCCCTGCTCCACTCTGGAGCCCCCCACATAGCACTGAGATGCAGTGTCTTAGACCCCTGCTCCACTCTGGAACCCCCCACATAGCACTGAGATGCAGTGTCTTAGACCCCTGCTCCACTCTGGAGCCCCCCATATAGCACTGAGATGCAGTGTCTTAGACACCTGCTCCACTCTGGAGCCCCCCACATAGCACTGAGATGCAGTGTCTTAGACCCCTGCTCCACTCTGGAGACCCCATATAGCACTGAGATGCAGTGTCTTAGACCCCTGCTCCACTCTGGAGCCCCCATATAGCACTGAGATGCAGTGTCTTAGACCCCTGCTCCACTCTGGAGCCCCCCATATAGCACTGAGATGCAGTGTCTTAGACCCCTGCTCCACTCTGGAGACCCCATAAAGCACTGAGATGCAGTGTCTTAGACCCCTGCTCCACTTTGGAGCCCCCCATATAGCACTGAGATGCAGTGTCTTAGACCCCTGCTCCACTCTGGAGACCCCACATAGCACTGAGATGCAGTGTCTTAGACCCCTGCTCCACTCTGGAGACCCCCACATAGCACTGAGATGCAGTGGCTTAGACCGCTGCTCCACTCTGGAGACACCATATAGCACTGAGATGCAGTGTCTTAGACCCCTGCTCCACTCTGGAATCCCCCCATATAGCACTGAGATGCAGTGTCTTGGACCCCTGCTCCACTCTGGAGCCCCCCACATAGCACTGAGATGCAGTGTCTTAGACCCCTGCTCCACTCTGGAGCCCCCCACATAGCACTGAGATGCAGTGTCTTAGACCCCTGCTCCACTCTGGAGCCCCCCACATAGCACTGAGATGCAGTGTCTTAGACCCCTGCTCCACTCTGGAGACCCCCCCCCCCCATATAGCGCTGAGAGGCAGTGTCTTAGACCCCTGCTCCACTCTGGAATCCCCCCATATAGCACTGAGATGCAGTGTCTTAGACCCCTGCTCCACTCTGGAGCCCCCCACATAGCACTGAGATGCAGTGTCTTAGACCCCTGCTCCACTCTGGAGCCCCCCATATAGCACTGAGATGCAGTGTCTTAGACCCCTGCTCCACTCTGGAGCCCCCCACATAGCACTGAGATGCAGTGTCTTAGACCCCTGCTCCACTCTGGAGTCCCCCACATAGCACTGAGATGCAGTGTCTTAGACCCCTGCTCCACTCTGGAGACCCCACATAGCACTGAGATGCAGTGTCTTAGACCCCTGCTCCACTCTGGAGACCCCCACATAGCACTGAGATGCAGTGGCTTAGACCCCTGCTCCACTCTGGAGACACCATATAGCACTGAGATGCAGTGTCTTAGACCCCTGCTCCACTCTGGAATCCCCCATATAGCACTGAGATGCAGTGTCTTAGACCCCTGCTCCACTCTGGAGCCCCCCACATAGCACTGAGATGCAGTGTCTTAGACCCCTGCTCCACTCTGGAGACCCCACATAGCACTGAGATGCAGTGTCTTAGACCCCTGCTCCACTCTGGAGCCCCCCACATAGCACTGAGATGCAGTGTCTTAGACCCCTGCTCCACTCTGGAGCCCCCCATATAGCACTGAGATGCAGTGTCTTAGACCCCTGCTCCACTCTGGAGCCCCCCATATAGCACTGAGATGCAGTGTCTTAGACCCCTGCTCCACTCTGGAGACCCCATATAGCACTGAGATGCAGTGTTTTAGACCCCTGCTCCACTCTGGAGACCCCCCCCCCCCATATAGCACTGAGAGGTAGTGTCTTAGACCCCTGCTCCACTCTGGAATCCCCCCATATAGCACTGAGATGCAGTGTCTTAGACCCCTGCTCCACTCTGGAGCCCCCCACATAGCACTGAGATGCAGTGTCTTAGACCCCTGCTCCACTCTGGAGACCCCATATAGCACTGAGATGCAGTGTCTTAGACCCCTGCTCCACTCTGGAGCCCCCCATATAGCACTGAGATGCAGTGTCTTAGACCCCTGCTCCACTCTGGAGACCCCACATAGCACTGAGATGCAGTGTCTTAGACCCCTGCTCCACTCTGGAGACCCCCACATAGCACTGAGATGCAGTGGCTTAGACCGCTGCTCCACTTTGGAGACACCATATAGCACTGAGATGCAGTGTCTTAGACCCCTGCTCCACTCTGGAATCCCCCCATATAGCACTGAGATGCAGTGTCTTGGACCCCTGCTCCACTCTGGAGCCCCCCACATAGCACTGAGATGCAGTGTCTTAGACCCCTGCTCCACTCTGGAGCCCCCCACATAGCACTGAGATGCAGTGTCTTAGACCCCTGCTCCACTCTGGAGCCCCCCACATAGCACTGAGATGCAGTGTCTTAGACCCCTGCTCCACTCTGGAGACCCCCCCCCCCATATAGCACTGAGAGGCAGTGTCTTAGACCCCTGCTCCACTCTGGAATCCCCCCATATAGCACTGAGATGCAGTGTCTTAGACCCCTGCTCCACTCTGGAGCCCCCCACATAGCACTGAGATGCAGTGTCTTAGACCCCTGCTCCACTCTGGAGCCCCCCATATAGCACTGAGATGCAGTGTCTTAGACCCCTGCTCCACTCTGGAGCCCCCCACATAGCACTGAGATGCAGTGTCTTAGACCCCTGCTCCACTCTGGAGTCCCCCACATAGCACTGAGATGCAGTGTCTTAGACCCCTGCTCCACTCTGGAGACCCCACATAGCACTGAGATGCAGTGTCTTAGACCCCTGCTCCACTCTGGAGACCCCCACATAGCACTGAGATGCAGTGGCTTAGACCCCTGCTCCACTCTGGAGACACCATATAGCACTGAGATGCAGTGTCTTAGACCCCTGCTCCACTCTGGAATCCCCCATATAGCACTGAGATGCAGTGTCTTAGACCCCTGCTCCACTCTGGAGCCCCCCACATAGCACTGAGATGCAGTGTCTTAGACCCCTGCTCCACTCTGGAGACCCCACATAGCACTGAGATGCAGTGTCTTAGACCCCTGCTCCACTCTGGAGCCCCCCACATAGCACTGAGATGCAGTGTCTTAGACCCCTGCTCCACTCTGGAGCCCCCCATATAGCACTGAGATGCAGTGTCTTAGACCCCTGCTCCACTCTGGAGACCCCACATAGCACTGAGATGCAGTGTCTTAGACCCCCTCCACTCTGGAATCCCCCCATTTAGCACTGAGATGCAGTGTCTTAGACCCCTGCTCCACTCTGGAGCCCCCCACATAGCACTGAGATGCAGTGTCTTAGACCCCTGCTCCACTCTGGAGCCCCCCACATAGCACTGAGATGCAGTGTCTTAGACCCCTGCTCCACTCTGGAGACCCCACATAGCACTGAGATGCAGTGTCTTAGACCCCTGCTCCACTCTGGAGCCCCCCACATAGCACTGAGATGCAGTGTCTTAGACCCCTGCTCCACTCTGGAGCCCCCCATATAGCACTGAGATGCAGTGTCTTAGACCCCTGCTCCACTCTGGAGCCCCCCACATAGCACTGAGATGCAGTGTCTTAGACCCCTGCTCCACTCTGGAGCCCCCCATATAGCACTGAGATGCAGTGTCTTAGACCCCTGCTCCACTCTGGAGACCCCATATAGCACTGAGATGCAGTGTTTTAGACCCCTGCTCCACTCTGGAGACCCCCCCCCCCATATAGCACTGAGAGGCAGTGTCTTAGACCCCTGCTCCACTCTGGAATCCCCCCATATAGCACTGAGATGCAGTGTCTTAGACCCCTGCTCCACTCTGGAGACCCCCCCCCCATATAGCACTGAGATGCAGTGTCTTAGACCCCTGCTCCACTCTGGAATTCCCCCATATAGCACTGAGATGCAGTGTCTTAGACACCTGCTCCACTCTGGAGCCCCCCATATAGCACTGAGATTCCATTGTCTTAGACCCCTGCTCCACTCTGGAACCCCCACATAGCACTGAGATGCAGTGTCTTAGACCCCTGCTCCACTCTGGAGACCCCATATAGCACTGAGATGCAGTGTCTTAGACCCCTGCTCCACTCTGGAGACCCCCCCCCCCCATATAGCACTGAGAGGCAGTGTCTTAGACCCCTGCTCCACTCTGGAATCCCCCCATATTGCACTGAGATGCAGTGTCTTAGACCCCTGCTCCACTCTGGAGCCCCCCACATAGCACTGAGATGCAGTGTCTTAGACCCCTGCTCCACTCTGGAGCCCCCCATATAGCACTGAGATGCAGTGTCTTAGACCCCTGCTCCACTCTGGAGCCCCCCACATAGCACTGAGATGCAGTGTCTTAGACCCCTGCTCCACTCTGGAGTCCCCCACATAGCACTGAGATGCAGTGTCTTAGACCCCTGCTCCACTCTGGAGACCCCACATAGCACTGAGATGCAGTGTCTTAGACCCCTGCTCCACTCTGGAGACCCCCACATAGCACTGAGATGCAGTGGCTTAGACCCCTGCTCCACTCTGGAGACACCATATAGCACTGAGATGCAGTGTCTTAGACCCCTGCTCCACTCTGGAATCCCCCATATAGCACTGAGATGCAGTGTCTTAGACCCCTGCTCCACTCTGGAGCCCCCCACATAGCACTGAGATGCAGTGTCTTAGACCCCTGCTCCACTCTGGAGACCCCACATAGCACTGAGATGCAGTGTCTTAGACCCCTGCTCCACTCTGGAGCCCCCCATATAGCACTGAGATGCAGTGTCTTAGACGCCTGCTCCACTCTGGAGACCCCATATAGCACTGAGATGCAGTGTTTTAGACCCCTGCTCCACTCTGGAGACCCCCCCCCCCCATATAGCACTGAGAGGCAGTGTCTTAGACCCCTGCTCCACTCTGGAATCCCCCCATATAGCACTGAGATGCAGTGTCTTAGACCCCTGCTCCACTCTGGGGACCCCCCCCCCCCATATAGCACTGAGATGCAGTGTCTTAGACCCCTGCTCCACTCTGGAATCCCCCCATATAGCACTGAGATGCAGTGTCTTAGACCCCTGCTCCACTCTGGAGCCCCCCATATAGCACTGAGATGCAGTGTCTTAGACCCCTGCTCCACTCTGGAACCCCCCCCCCCATATAGCACTGAGATGCAGTGTCTTAGACCCCTGCTCCACTCTGGAGCCCCCCATATAGCACTGAGATGCAGTGTCTTAGACCCCTGCTCCACTCTGGAACCCCCCCCCCCCATATAGCACTGAGATGCAGTGTCTTAGACCCCTCCTCCACTCAGGAGCCCCCCACATAGCACTGAGATGCAGTGTCTTAGACCCCTGCTCCACTCTGGAGCCCCCCACATAGCACTGAGATGCAGTGTCTTAGACCCCTGCTCCACTCTGGAGACCCCATATAGCACTGAGATGCAGTGTCTTAGACCCCTGCTCCACTCTGGAGACCCCCCCCCCCCATATAGCACTGAGAGGCAGTGTCTTAGACCCCTGCTCCACTCTGGAATCCCCCCATATAGCACTGAGATGCAGTGTCTTAGACCCCTGCTCCACTCTGGAGCCCCCCACATAGCACTGAGATGCAGTGTCTTAGACCCCTGCTCCACTCTGGAGCCCCCCATATAGCACTGAGATGCAGTGTCTTAGACCCATGCTCCACTCTGGAGCCCCCCACATAGCACTGAGATGCAGTGTCTTAGACCCCTGCTCCACTCTGGAGTCCCCCACATAGCACTGAGATGCAGTGTCTTAGACCCCTACTCCACTCTGGGGACCCCCCCCCCATATAGCACTGAGATGCAGTGTCTTAGACCCCTGCTCCACTCTGGAATCCCCCCATATAGCACTGAGATGCAGTGTCTTAGACCCCTGCTCCACTCTGGAACCCCCCCCCCCCCCCCCATATAGCACTGAAATGCAGTGTCTTAGACCCCTGCTCCACTCTGGAGCCCCCCATACAGCACTGAGATGCAGTGTCTTAGACCCCTGCTCCACTCAGGAGCCCCCCACATAGCACTGAGATGCAGTGTCTTAGACCCCTGCTCCACTCTGGAGACCCCATATAGCACTGAGATGCAGTGTCTTAGACCCCTGCTCCACTCTGGAGACCCCCCCCCCATATAGCACTGAGAGGTAGTGTCTTAGACCCCTGCTCCACTCTGGAATCCCCCCATATAGCACTGAGATGCAGTGTCTTAGACCCCTGCTCCACTCTGGAGCCCCCCACATAGCACTGAGATGCAGTGTCTTAGACCCCTGCTCCACTCTGGAGCCCCCCATATAGCACTGAGATGCAGTGTCTTAGACCCCTGCTCCACTCTGGAGCCCCCCACATAGCACTGAGATGCAGTGTCTTAGACCCCTGCTCCACTCTGGAGTCCCCCACATAGCACTGAGATGCAGTGTCTTAGACCCCTGCTCCACTCTGGAGACCCCACATAGCACTGAGATGCAGTGTCTTAGACCCCTGCTCCACTCTGGAGACCCCACATAGCACTGAGCTGCAGTGGCTTAGACCCCTGCTAAACTCTGGAGACACCATATAGCACTGAGATGCAGTGTCTTAGACCCCTGCTCCACTCTGGAATCCCCCATATAGCACTGAGATGCAGTGTCTTAGACCCCTGCTCCACTCTGGAGCCCCCCACATAGCACTGAGATGCAGTGTCTTAGACCCCTGCTCCACTCTGGAGACCCCACATAGCACTGAGATGCAGTGTCTTAGACCCCTGCTCCACTCTGGAGCCCCCCACATAGCACTGAGATGCAGTGTCTTAGACCCCTGCTCCACTCTGGAGCCCCCCACATAGCACTGAGATGCAGTGTCTTAGACCCCTGCTCCACTCTGGAGACCCCCCCCCCCCATATAGCACTGAGATGCAGTGTCTTAGACCCCTGCTCCACTCAGGAGCCCCCCACATAGCACTGAGATGCAGTGTCTTAGACCCCTGCTCCACTCTGGAGCCCCCCACAAAGCACTGAGATGCAGTGTCTTAGACCCCTGCTCCACTCTGGAGACCCCTGGGATGCAGTGTCTTAGACCCCTGCTCCACTCTGGAGACCCCATATAGCACTGAGATGCAGTGTCTTAGACCCCTGCTCCACTCTGGAGCCCCCCACATAGCACTGAGATGCAGTGTCTTAGACCCCTGCTCCACTCTGGAACCCCCCACATAGCACTGAGATGCAGTGTCTTAGACCCCTGCTCCACTCTGGAACCCCCCTCCATATAGCACTGAGATGCAGTGTCTTAGACCCCTGCTCCACTCTGGAGACCCCCCCCCCCCCCCCCCCCCCCCCACATAGCACTGAGATGCAGTGTCTTAGACCCCTGCTCCACTCTGGAGCCCCCCATATAGCACTGAGATGCAGTGTCTTAGACCCCTGCTCCACTCTGGAGCCTCCCCCCCCCCATATAGCACTGAGATGCAGGGTCTAAGACCTCTGCTCCACTCTGGAGACCCCATATAGCACTGAGATGCAGTGTCTTAGACCCCTGCTCCACTCTGGAGCCCCCCACATAGCACTGAGATGCAGTGTCTTAGACCCCTGCTCCACTCTGGAACCCCCCACATAGCACTGAGATGCAGTGTCTTAGACCCCTGCTCCACTCTGGAACCCCCCTCCATATAGCACTGAGATGCAGTGTCTTAGATCCCTGCTCCACTCTGGAGCCCCCCATATAGCACTGAGATGCAGTTTCTACACTCAGGAGTCCCGAATCAAACAATCAATCTATCCATAATACACCAATCAACTACATACAAATACAGGTATGTCCTTCCACCAATCAACCACATACAAATACAGGTATGTCCTTCCACCAATCAACTACATACAAATACAGGTATGTCCTTCCACCAATCAACTACATACAAATACAGGTATGTCCTTCCACCAATCAACTACATACAAATACAGGTATGTCCTTCCACCAATCAACTACATACAAATACAGGTATGTCCTTCCACCAATCAACTACATACAAATACAGGTATGTCCTTCCACCAATCAACTACATACAAATACAGGTATGTCCTTCCACCAATCAACTACATACAAATACAGGTACATACTTCCACCAATCAACTACATACAAATACAGGTATGTCATTCCACCAATCAACCACATACAAATACAGGTATGTCCTTCCACCAATCAACTACATACAAATACAGGTATGTCCTTCCACCAATCAACTACATACAAATACAGGTATGTCCTTCCACCAATCAACTACATACAAATACAGGTATGTCCTTCCACCAATCAACTACATACAAATACAGGTATGTCCTTCCACCAATCAACTACATACAAATACAGGTATGTCCTTCCACCAATCAACTACATACAAATACAGGTACATACTTCCACCAATCAACTACATACAAATACAGGTATGTCATTCCACCAATCAACTACATACAAATACAGGTATGTCCTTCCACCAATCAACTACATACAAATACAGGTATGTCCTTCCACCAATCAACTACATACAAATACAGGTATGTCCTTCCACCAATCAACTACATACAAATACAGGTATGTCCTTCCACCAATCAACTACATACAAATACAGGTATGTCCTTCCACCAATCAACTACATACAAATACAGGTATGTCCTTCCACCAATCAACTACATACAAATACAGGTATGTCCTTCCACCAATCAACTACATACAAATACAGGTATGTCCTTCCTCCAAACACCCACCAACATACAAATACAGGTATGTCCTTCCACCAATCAACTACATACAAATACAGGTATGTCCTTCCACCAATCAACTACATACAAATACAGGTATGTCCTTCCACCAATCAACTACATACAAATACAGGTACGTCCTTCCACCAATCAACTACATACAAATACAGGTATGTCCTTCCACCAAACACCTACATACAAATACAGGTATGTCCTTCCACCAATCAACTACATACAAATACAGGTACGTCCTTCCTCCAATCAACTACATACAAATACAGGTATGTCCTTCCACCAATCAACTACATACAAATACAGGTATGTCCTTCCACCAATCAACTACATACAAATACAGGTATGTCCTTCCACCAATCAACTACATACAAATACAGGTATGTCCTTCCACCAATCAACTACATACAAATACAGGTATGTCCTTCCTCCAAACACCCACCAACATACAAATACAGGTATGTCCTTCCACCAATCAACTACATACAAATACAGGTATGTCCTTCCACCAATCAACTACATACAAATACAGGTTTTGTCCTTCCACCAATCAACTACATACAAATACAGGTATGTCCTTCCACCAATCAACTACATACAAATACAGGTATGTCCTTCCTCCAAACACCCACCAACATACAAATACAGGTATGTCCTTCCACCAATCAACTACATACAAATACAGGTATGTCCTTCCTCCAATCAACTACATACAAATACAGGTATGTCCTTCCACCAATCAACCACATACAAATACAGGTATGTCCTTCCACCAATCAACTACATACAAATACAGGTATGTCCTTCCACCAATCAACTACATACAAATACAGGTATGTCCTTCCACCAATCAACTACATACAAATACAGGTATGTCCTTCCACCAAACACCCACCAACATACAAATACAGGTATGTCCTTCCACCAATCAACTACATACAAATACAGGTATGTCCTTCCACCAATCAACTACATACAAATACAGGTATGTCCTTCCACCAATCAACTACATACAAATACAGGTACGTCCTTCCACCAATCAACTACATACAAATACAGGTATGTCCTTCCACCAAACACCTACATACAAATACAGGTATGTCCTTCCACCAATCAACTACATACAAATACAGGTATGTCCTTCCACCAATCAACTACATACAAATACAGGTACATACTTCCACCAATCAACTACATACAAATACAGGTATGTCCTTCCACCAAACACCCACCAACATACAAATACAGGTATGTCATTCCACCAATCAACTACATACAAATACAGGTATGTCCTTCCACCAATCAACTACATACAAATACAGGTATGTCCTTCCACCAATCAACTACATACAAATACAGGTATGTCCTTCCACCAATCAACTACATACAAATACAGGTACATACTTCCACCAATCAACTACATACAAATACAGGTATGTCCTTCCACCAAACACCCACCAACATACAAATACAGGTATGTCCTTCCACCAATCAACTACATACAAATACAGGTATGTCCTTCCACCAATCAACTACATACAAATACAGGTATGTCCTTCCACCAATCAAATACATACAAATACAGGTATGTCCTTCCACCAAACACCCACCAACATACAAATACAGGTATGTCCTTCCACCAATCAACTACATACAAATACAGGTATGTCCTTCCACCAAACACCCACCAACATACAAATACAGGTATGTCCTTCCACCAATCAACTACATACAAATACAGGTATGTCCTTCCTCCAAACACCCACCAACATACAAATACAGGTATGTCCTTCCACCAATCAACTACATACAAATACAGGTATGTCCTTCCACCAATCAACTACATACAAATACAGGTATGTCCTTCCACCAATCAACTACATACAAATACAGGTATGTCCTTCCACCAATCAACTACATACAAATACAGGTATGTCCTTCCACCAATCAACTACATACAAATACAGGTACATACTTCCACCAATCAACTACATACAAATACAGGTATGTCCTTCCACCAATCAACTACATACAAATACAGGTATGTCCTTCCACCAATCAACTACATACAAATACAGGTATGTCCTTCCTCCAATCAACTACATACAAATACAGGTATGTCCTTCCACCAATCAACTACATACAAATACAGGTATGTCCTTCCACCAATCAACTACATACAAATACAGGTATGTCCTTCCACCAATCAACTACATACAAATACAGGTATGTCCTTCCACCAAACACCCACCAACATACAAATACAGGTATGTCCTTCCACCAATCAACTACATACAAATACAGGTACGTCCTTCCACCAATCAACTACATACAAATACAGGTATGTCCTTCCACCAATCAACTACATACAAATACAGGTACGTCCTTCCACCAATCAACTACATACAAATACAGGTATGTCCTTCCACCAATCAACTACATACAAATACAGGTATGTCCTTCCACCAATCAACTACATACAAATACAGGTACATACTTCCACCAATCAACTACATACAAATACAGGTATGTCCTTCCACCAATCAACTACATACAAATACAGGTATGTCCTTCCACCAATCAACTACATACAAATACAGGTATGTCCTTCCTCCAATCAACTACATACAAATACAGGTATGTCCTTCCACCAATCAACTACATACAAATACAGGTATGTCCTTCCACCAATCAACTACATACAAATACAGGTATGTCCTTCCTCCAATCAACTACATACAAATACAGGTATGTCCTTCCACCAATCAACTACATACAAATACAGGTATGTCCTTCCACCAATCAACTACATACAAATACAGGTATGTCCTTCCACCAATCAACTACATACAAATACAGGTATGTCCTTCCACCAATCAACTACATACAAATACAGGTATGTCCTTCCTCCAATCAACTACATACAAATACAGGTATGTCCTTCCACCAATCAACTACATACAAATACAGGTATGTCCTTCCACCAATCAACTACATACAAATACAGGTATGTCCTTCCTCCAATCAACTACATACAAATACAGGTATGTCCTTCCACCAATCAACTACATACAAATACAGGTATGTCCTTCCACCAAACACCCACCAACATACAAATACAGGTATGTCCTTCCTCCAATCAACTACATACAAATACAGGTATGTCCTTCCTCCAATCAACTACATACAAATACAGGTATGTCCTTCCTCCAATCAACTACATACAAATACAGGTATGTCCTTCCACCAATCAACTACATACAAATACAGGTATGTCCTTCCACCAAACACCCACCAACATACAAATACAGGTATGTCCTTCCTCCAATCAACTACATACAAATACAGGTATGTCCTTCCTCCAATCAACTACATACAAATACAGGTATGTCCTTCCACCAATCAACTACATACAAATACAGGTATGTCCTTCCACCAATCAACTACATACAAATACAGGTACATACTTCCACCAATCAACTACATACAAATACAGGTATGTCCTTCCACCAATCAACTACATACAAATACAGGTATGTCCTTCCACCAATCAACTACATGCAAATACAGGTATGTCCTTCCACCAATCAACTACATACAAATACAGGTACGTCCTTCCACCAATCAACTACATGCAAATACAGGTATGTCCTTCCTCCAAACACCCACCAACATACAAATACCGTTAAAACAAAGGATAAATAATAAATAATAAACTTTCCCTCACCGAAGGCCTCAGACAGCCCATAGACCTTCTGACTGTAGACATCAGCCTTGTCCCAGACGAAGTTATAGTTGAGATTAGGAGCAACAGGGAACCACTTCCTGAACAGTCGTCCCTCCACCGCCACCACAAGGTGTACCTTCATCAGGTTAAAGGGCACGGTGGAGTGGGTCAGGGTCACCCGCAGGATGGACTTATACCCAGGGCTCCTACTGCTCAGGTAGCTCAACGCCATGTCTGTCCCGGGGATAGGAACCTCTTCCTGGAGAGCCTAGGGAGGGGGGGGAAGAAATAGATGGTTACACCAGGGGACATATTGACCTTTATACTACCACACTACTGCTCAGGGAGCTCAACACCATGTCTGTCCCGGGGATAGGAACCTCTTCCTGGAGAGCCTAGGGAGAGGGGGGAAGATACAGTGTTACACCACCATCAACAGGAGGAGCATGTTTGTTGTTATCTTTCATTCATTTCATCCATATGATAACTAACACTAATATGTACTTGGACGCTCAAAGCATGTACAGTTTGTGTCCATGTGTTGATGCACTAGAGATGAATTAATACCCTGGTGTTGATATAGACTGTCCAGGCAGACAAACAGGCAGGCAGGCAGGCAGACAGACAAGTAGTTAAGAAGGAGAGCTGGTAGGGCAATGCTTCTCTAAACTGTCCTCAGGCCACTCTAAATATGTTTGATGTCTTAAATCTATTCCATTGTTAACACACCTGATTCAACCCAGACGACTACTCATCCGGCCATTGATCAGTTGAATTAAGTTCACTGCCTAGTGGCAAAATAGTTAAAGGTTAATAGGCTGCGTTTAGACAGGTAGCCCAATTCTGACAGACAGGCAGGCAGGCAGGCAGGCAGGCAGCCAGTAATTGACCAATCACATATCTTTTCACATCATGTATTTTTGGCTGTGTAAATGCAGTCATGGACAAGGAGGACCAGATGCTAGATCCACCCTTCTACTCTGAGACTCTTTATGAATACTAGCCCAAGGGTTAAAGGTTAGAGGTCACTGGCTGGTCAGCACCCTGCCCAGCATACCAACGATCCGGAACAGACCGGGTAGGTCAGGCTGTTCTTTACCATTATGATGTGTTCTGTTATGAAGAGAGAGAGAGAGAGAGAGAGAGAGAGAGAGAGGGAGTAAGAAAGAGCGAGAGAGAGAGAGAGAGAGAGAGAGAGAGAGACAGAGAGAGAGAGAGAGGGAGCGAGAAAGAGAGAGAGAGAGAGAGAGAGAGACAGAGAGAGAGAGAGAGAGAGAGAGGGAGCGAGAAAGAGAGAGAGAGAGAGAGAGAGAGGGAGCGAGAAAGAGAGAGGGATGGGCTGGTAGAGAGCAGATCAGACTACACAGCGAGGAAGCCTCTATGATACTGCCTTTTAAACACCCACTTGTAAACCTCATAGAAATTAAAATGTGTCCTGGGTGTTGAGGAGATGTATTTATCATCGTCATGACGACTGAGTCATTATTATACTGGTCAGATAGCATCACAGGACTGAGTCATTATTACACTGGTCAGATAGCATCACAGGACTGAGTCATTATTATACTGGTCAGATAGCATCACAGGACTGAGTCATTATTATACTGGTCAGATAGCATCACAGGACTGAGTCATTATTATACTGGTCAGATAGCATCACAGGACTGAGTCATTATTATACTGGTCAGATAGCATCACAGGACTGAGTCATTATTACACTGGTCAGATAGCATCACTGGACTGAGTCATTACTACACTGGTCAGATAGCATCACAGGACTGAGTCATTATTATACTGGTCAGATAGCATCACAGGACTGAGTCATTATTATACTGGTCAGATAGCATCACAGGACTGAGTCATTATTACACTGGTCAGATAGCATCACTGGACTGAGTCATTATTATACTGGTCAGATAGCATCACTGGTGTCTGGTCTTTAGAGTGGGGAGCTTTAGCTGTCTGTACCACGTCTGGCATGAATCATTATAATAGGAGAGACAGAGGAGAAGAGAAGAGAACAGAGGAGAACAGAGGACGACAGAAGAGAACAGAACAGAACAGGAGAGAACAGAACAGGAGAGAACAGAAGAGAACAGAACATAAGAGAACAGAACAGAAGAGAACAGAACAGAACAGAAGAGAAGAGAAGAGAACAGAGGAGAACAGAGGACGACAGAAGAGAACAGAACAGAAGAGAACAGAACAGAAGAGAACAGAACAGAACAGAAGAGAAGAGAACAGAGGAGAACAGAGGACGACAGAAGAGAACAGAACAGAACAGGAGAGAAGAGAACATAAGAGAACAGAACAGGAGAGAACAGAAGAGAAGAGAACAGAAGAGAAGAGAACAGAACAGAAGAGAAGAGAACAGAGGAGAACAGAGGACCACAGAAGAGAACAGAACAGAAGAGAACAGAACAGAAGAGAACAGAACAGAACAGAACAGAACAGAAGAGAAGAGAACAGAGGAGAACAGAGGACGACAGAAGAGAACAGAACAGAACAGGAGAGAAGAGAACAGAAGAGAACAGAACAGGAGAGAACAGAAGAGAAGAGAACAGAACAGAAGAGAACAGAACAGAACAGAACAGGAGAGAACAGAAGAGAACAGAACAGGAGTGAACAGAACAGGAGAGAACAGAAGAGAAGAGAACGGAGGACGGCAGAAGAGAACAGAACAGAAGAGGAGATGTGCATGTAAACCACAACCCACAGTGCAGGGATGAGAGCAAGGGGGTACTGAGAGGACAAGATGGTGGCTCATTCATCCCACTCCACTCCTCTGTAACTATCCCCCAGGTCGTTGCTGGAAATTAAAATGCGTTCTCAGTCAACATACCTGGTAAAATAGGGGTGAAAAAAAAACAGAGATCCTATTACATGGCTGGGATTCAAATTGACATTCTATCGGAGTCTGTACCTGTATTTCGGGTACGATGGTCCCCCTCTCGGAGCAGGCCCCGGCGAAGGCGGTGAGAGGTGCCGGCGACAAGATGGGGGATGGACGCGTGAAGCCGCTGACATCACAGCTGGGGATCTCATTCTCCTCGTGACGCATCACGATGGTATCCATGACGAAGAAGCGTCCCCATGGCAACCACAGCGTATGCTCCTGGGTGATGAACGGAGCGCGCTCGAAGCGCAGGGCGATGGCCACGCCCCCGTTGGTCACCAGGTCAAAACTTGGAAGGAACACACAAACAGGGTGGAATTAAGTAGAACACATCTGACTTTAAAGGGAAGTGATAACTAAGTGGCTCGGGGGAACAAAACATAGATATTTTGGGTCCATTGCCAGGAAACTCCCCTGACCTTAATCCCATTGAGAACTTGTGGTCAATCCTCAAGAGGCGGGTGGACAAACATAAACCCACAAATTCTGATAAACCCCAAGCATTGATTATGCAAGAATGGGCTGCCATCAGTCAGGATGTGGCCCAGAAGTTAATTGACAGCATGTCAGGTCGGATTGAAGAGGTCTTGAAAAAGAAGGGTCACCACTGCAAATATTGACTCTTTGCATCAACTTCATGTAATTGTCAATAAAAGCCTTTGACACTTATGAAATGCTTGTAATTATACTTCAGTATTCCATAGTAACATCTGACAGAAATATCTAAAGACACTGAAGCAGAAAACTTTGTGGAAATTAATATTTGTGTCATTCTCTTTTGGCCACGACTGTAGGTGCCAGGCGCACCGGTTTGTATCAAGAACTGCAACGCTGCTGGGTTTTTTCATGCTCAACAGTTTCCTGTGTGTATCAATAATTGTATATGAATTCATTTTTGTTTTAATCATTTTCATTAATTTATAGACATAATGCATATCCTTCGGAAAACAAAGAAATAACAATGAATTTTTATCTCTAATTGTTAATACACTACATATTCAAGGTTTAATCCCAGTCATATTTAACTCATCATATAGTGAATATCTCCAATGAACCCTAATTAAGAGTGTTGCTATTGTGATCACATTGTACTGAACTAATGTAACAGACTAAATGAAAAGACTATCGGTAAAAATGATGCTGTTTGTTGGTTCCACCATTTATTTCACTCAGCCCATTCCAGCCGGGCCGGCCCATTCCAGCCGGGCCGGCCCATTCCAGCCAGGCCAGCTCATTCCAGCCAGGCCAGCCCATTCCAGCCGGGCCAGCCCATTCCAGCCAGGCCAGCTCATTCCAGCCAGGCCAGCCCATTCCAGCCGGGCCAGCCCATTCCGGCCGGGCCAGCCCATTCCAGCCGGGCCAGCCCATTCCAGCCGGGCCAGCCCATTCCAGCCGGGCCAGCCCATTCCAGCCGGGCCAGCCCATTTCAGCCGGGCCAGCCCATTCCAGCCGGGCCAGCCCATTCCAGCCGGGCCAGCCCATTCCAGCCGGGCCAGCCCATTCCAGCCAGGCCAGCCCATTCCAGCCGGGCCAGCCCATTCCAGCCGGGCCAGCCCATTCCAGCCGGGCCAGCCCATTCCAGCCGGGCCAGCCCATTCCAGCCGGGCCAGCCCATTCCAGCCAGGCCAGCTGGTGGAGAATGATGAAGCTAATGCATTGAGGAGACGCAGTAGGAGCACCGAGCCTGAATTGACGTCACACGCCGAATAGCAATGTGTTATTATCTGTTTCAACAGAATGGAGACTTTTTAAGTTCAGGCACATAGGAGGCATCCCAAATGGCACCTTATTCCCTATGTAGTGCACTACTTTTGACCAGGGACCCGCCCATAGGGTCAAAAGGTCAAAAGTAGAGCACAATGGAGAGAATATGGTGCCATTTGGGATGCAGATATAACGTGACTCCTCAGCCCTGTTTGTGTAATGCACCGTGCTGTGTCGCTGCTCATATTTAAATATAGCCTATGAGGCATGAAGCTACTAGGAACAGAGGAGATCTGTTCTGTGCAGCAGCAAAATGGAGGAAGCCACTTCTCTATCGATCCCTCACAGCGAGGTTAGCCTGTCCGCTCTCACATCCGCCCGTCTAAAAGCCCTGCAATGCAATCAGAGCTATCTCTCTCTGTCTCTCTCTCTCTGCCCTGCATACAGAGCACAACTCTGCCTAGGCCCGGCTGGCCTGGTCTGGTCTGACTGAGATGGCCCGGCTGGAATGGTCTGATCTGACTGAGCTGGCCCGGCTAGAATGGGCTGGCCCGACTGGTCTGGTCTGACTGAGCTGGCCCGGCTAGAATGGGCTGGCCCGGCTGTGTGGTCTGCTCTGACTGAGCTGGCCTGGCTGGAATGGGCTGGCCTGGCTGGAATGGGCTGGCCCGGCTGGTCTGCTCTGACTGAGCTGGCCTGGCTGGAATGGGCTGGCCTGGCTGGAATGGGCTGGCCTGGCTGGAATGGGCTGGTCTGGTCTAACTCCCTATCAGTGTTGCTACCATGCTTTCTAACCATGGTTCATGGATAAACACTCTGATCTTTCCCTCTCTCTGAATACATCCATACAGCAGAACTCACTTAGTCAGCTAGAGGCCTCTCATATAGTACTGTATAATATGGTATTGTATAGTATTTTTACAGTATTGTATAGTACTGTATAGTATTGGATAGTATTGTATTGTGATGTTTTGAATGATATAGTACTGTATTGTATTGCATAGTATTGTATAGTGCTGTATTGAATTGTATAGTATTGTATAGTACTGTATAATATTGTATAATATTGTATAGTATTATAGAGTACTATATTGAATTGTATAGAATGGTATAGTATATTACTGTATTGAATTGTATAGTACAGTACAGTATTTAATAATATTGTATCATACTGTATTGAATGGTATAGTACTGTATTGTATTGCCTTGTATAGTATTGTATGGTACTGTAATACAGTGTATAGTACTGCATTGTATTGTATAGTACTGTATAGAATGGTCTTGTATTGTACTGTATTGTATAGTATTGTATAGTACTGTATAGAATGGTATAGTACTGTATAGTAGTGTATAGTGTATTGCATTGAATTGTATAGTACTGTATTGTATTGTATAATATTGTATAGTATTGTTTGGTACTGCATTGAATTGTATAGAATATTATTGTATTGTATAGTACTGTATTGTATTGTATAATATTGTATAGTACTGCATTGAATTGTATAGAATTGTATTGTAGTGTATAGTACTGTATTGTATTGTATAATATTGTATAGTACTGTATATAATGGTATAATGGTATAATACTGTATAGAATGGTATAATACTTTATTGTTTTGTATAGAATGGTATTGTATTGTATAATATTGTATAGTTTTGTATAGCACTGCATAGAATTGTATTGTATTGTATAGTACTGCATTGTATTGTATTTAATTGTATAGTACTGTATAGTACAGTATAGTACTGTATTGTATTGCATAGAATGGTATAATACTGTATTGTACTGTATATTACTGCATTGTATTGTATAGAATGGCATATTACTGTATTGTATAGTACTGCATTGAATAGAATGGTATATAACTGTATTGTATTGTATAGTATGGTATAATATTGTATTGTATTGTATAGAATGGTATAGTACTGTATTGTATTGTATAGAATGGTATAGTACTGAATAGTACTGTATTGTATAGTACTGTATTGTATTGTATAATATTGCATAGTTTTGTATAGCACTGCATTGAATTGTATAGAATTGTATTGTATTGTATAGTATGGTATAATACTGTATTGTACTGTATATTACTGCATTGTATTGTATAGAATGGCATATTACTGTATTGTATAGTACTGCATTGAATAGAATGGTATATAACTGTATTGTATTGTATAGTATGGTATAACATTGTATTGTATTGTATAGAATGGTATAGTACTGTATTGTATTGTATAGAATGGTATAGTACTGAATAGTACTGTATTGTATAGTACTGTATTGTATTGTATAATATTGCATAGTTTTGTATAGCACTGCATTGAATTGTATAGAATTGTATTGTATTGTATAGTATGGTATAATACTGTATTGTACTGTATAGTACTGCATTGTATTCTATCGAATTGTATAGTACTGTATAGTACAGTATAGTACTGTATTGTATTGTATAGAATGGTATAATACTGTATTGTATTGTATAGTATGGTATAATACTTTATTGTACTGTATAGTACTGCATTGTATTGTATAGAATGGTATAGTACGGTATTGTATAATACTGTATTGTATTGTACAGTACTACATTGTATTGTATAGAATGGTATATTACTGTATTGTATAGTACTGCATTGAATAGAATGGTATAGAACGGTAGAATGGTATTGTATTGTATAGTATGGTATAATACTGTATTGTACTGTATAGTACTGCATTGTATTGTATAGAATGGTATAGTACTGTATTGTATAATACTGTATTGTATTGTATAGTACTGTATTGTATTGCATAGAATGGTATAGTACTGTATAGTACTGTATTGTATAGTACTGTATTGTATTGTATAATATTGCGTAGTATTTTATAGTACTACATTGTAAAGTATAGAATAGAATTGTGACCGCAGAACACTTCTCCCTCCACCTCCACTACAGTCAATTAGCTGGTCAACCTGCCGACCCAGCTGCGACAGGGGACAGTAGTCACTCCCAATGGACCCTGCAGGCTACAGCCTCTGATTCAGGGGCTCTGCCACGTAGACAGAGGCCTGCTATAAATATACATCCCCCACCCCTCTGGAATACAGTGCCCTGATTGGCTAAAGCAGTAAACAAAGGTCTGTGCCGCCCTTGGTACTGCGCTGTGCCCTTGGTCAGGGGTGCATACTACTGTCTTGTATGAGGATGATGGTAAGTGTTAGGTCAGGCAGTAGTACTGTGTGTATACGGCCAGTCAGTAGTACTGTGTGTATATGGCCAGTCAGTAGTACTGTGTGTATATGGCCAGTCAGTAGTACTGTGTGTATATGGCCAGTCAGTAGTACTGTGTGTATATGGCCAGTCAGTAGTACTGTGTGTATATGGCCAGTCAGTAGTACTGTGTGTATATGACCAGTCAGTAGTACTGTGTGTATTATGGCCAGTCAGTAGTACTGTATGTATTATGGCCAGTCAGTAGTACTATGTGTATATGGCCAGTCAGTAGTACTGTGTGTATATGGCCAGGCAGTAGTACTGTGTGTATACGGCCAGTCAGTAGTACTGTGTGTATATGGCCAGTCAGTAGTACTGTGTGTATATGACCAGTCAGTAGTACTATGTGTATATGGCCAGTCAGTAGTACTGTGTGTATATGGCCAGGCAGTAGTACTGTGTGTATACGGCCAGGCAGTAGTACTGTGTGTATATGGCCAGGCAGTAGTACTGTGTGTATATGGCCAGTCAGTAGTACTGTGTGTATATGACCAGTCAGTAGTACTGTGTGTATTATGGCCAGTCAGTAGTACTGTGTGTATTATGGCCAGTCAGTAGTACTGTGTGTATATGGCCAGTCAGTAGTACTGTGTGTATATGGCCAGTCAGTAGTACTGTGTGTATATGACCAGTCAGTAGTACTGTGTGTATTATGGCCAGTCAGTAGTACTGTGTGTATTATGGCCAGTCAGTAGTACTGTGTGTATATGGCCAGTCAGTAGTACTGTGTGTATATGGCCAGGCAGTAGTACTGTGTGTATACGGCCAGGCAGTAGTACTGTGTGTATATGGCCAGGCAGTAGTACTGTGTGTATATGGTCAGGCAGTAGTTCTGTGTGTATATGGCCAGTCAGTAGTACTGTGTGTATATGGCCAGTCAGTAGTACTGTGTGTATATGTCCAGTCAGTAGTACTGTGTGTATATGGCCAGGCAGTAGTACTGTGTGTATATGTCCAGTCAGTAGTACTGTGTGTATATGGCCAGGCAGTAGTACTGTGTGTATATGTCCAGTCAGTAGTACTGTGTGTATATGGCCAGTCAGTAGTACTGTGTGTATATGGCCAGTCAGTAGTACTGTGTATATATAGCCAGTCAGTAGTATTGTGTGTATATGGCCAGGCAGTAGTACTGTGTGTATATGGCCAGTCAGTAGTACTGTGTGTATATAGCCAGCCAGTAGTATTGTGTGTATATAGCCAGTCAGTAGTACTGTGTGTATATAGCCAGGCAGTAGTACTGTGTGTATATGACCAGTCAGTAGTACTGTATGTAAATGGCCAGGCAGTAGAAGCAGGTGGAGTGAGGGGGATGGTGATGATGATGGTAAAGGTTCTGCTCTCCCTGCTGTGAGGCCACAGTCCACATGGTGTGCTTTGTCCGTTTGTACACCACCCCCGACCCCGCACTGCCTCCACATCACACTCCAACACATCTGGACAGCTCCCCCCCAGGCTTCCTGGTCTCCCAGCGAGCAGTTCAGCTCAGCCAATCAACGAAGGGCTTCTCTGCCCTGGTCGTTATCAATCATGACACTGCCTTAAGCCATGTGAGTAACTCTATTCAGCTACCTCACATCAGACCGAATATCATACCTCATATCAGACCTCACATCAGACCTCATATCAGACCTCACATCAGACTTCATATCAGACCTCACATCAGACCTCATATCAGACCTCACATCAGACCTCACATCAGAACTCATATCAGACCTCACATCAGACCTCACATCAGACCTCACATCAAACCAAATATCAGATCTCACATCAGACCTCATATCAGACCTCACATCAGACCTCATATCAGAACTCACATCAGACCTCATATCAGACCTCACTGCTCCAGACCTCATATCAGACCTCACATCAGACCTCATATCAGACCTCACTGCTCCAGACCTCATATCAGACCTCACATCAGACCTCACATCAGACCTCATATCAGACCTCATATCAGACCTCACATAAGACCTCACATCAGACCTCACATCAGAACTCATAGCAGACCTCACATCAGACCTCATATCAGACCTCACATCAAACCTCATATCAGACCTCACATCATACCTCATATCAGAACTCACATCAGACCTCATATCAGACCTCACATCAGACTTCATATCAGACCTCATATCAGACCTCTTATCAGACCTCACATCAAACCTCATATCAGACCTCACATCAGACCTCATATCAGACCTCACATCAGACCTCACATCAAACCTCACATCAGACCTCACATCAAACCTCACATCAGACCTCACATCAGAACTCATAACAGACCTCACATCAGAACTCATAGCAGACCTCACATCAGACCTCACATCAGACCTCACATCAGACCTCACTGCTCCAGACCTCATATCAGACCTCACATCAGACCTCACATCAGCCCTCACTGCTCCAGACCTCATATCAGACCTCACATCAGACCTCACTGCTCCAGACCTCACATCAGACCTCACATCAGACCTCATATCAGACCTCACTGCTCCAGACCTCATATCAGACCTCACATCAGACCTCACATCAGACCTCACATCAGACCTCATATCACACCTCACATCAGACCTCACATCAGACCTCATATCAGACCTCACATCAGACCTCACTGCTACAGACCTCATATCAGACCTCACATCAGTCCTCACATCAGACCTCACTGCTCCAGACCTCATATCAGACCTCACATCAGACCTCACTGCTCCAGACCTCACATCAGACCTCACATCAGACCTCATATCAGACCTCACTGCTCCAGACCTCATATCAGACCTCACATCAGACCTCACATCAGACCTCACATCAGACCTCACATCAGACCTCACATCAGACCTCATATCACACCTCACATCAGACCTCACATCAGACCTCACATCAGACCTCACATCAGACCTCACATCAGACCTCATATCAGACCTCACTGCTCCAGACCTCATATCAGACCTCACATCAGACCTCACATCAGACCTCATATCAGACCTCATATCAGACCTCACATAAGACCTCACATCAGACCTCACATCAGACCTCACATCAGAACTCATAGCAGACCTCATATCAGACCTCACATCAGATCTCATATCAGACCTCACATCAGACCTCACATCAGACCTCACATCAGACTTCATATCAGACCTCACATCAGACTTCACATCAGACCTCACATCAGACCTCACATCAGACTTCACATCAGACCTCATATCAGACCTCACATCAGACCTCACATCAGACCTCACATCAGACCTCATATCAGACCTCATATCAGACCTCACATCAGACCTCACATCAGACCTCATATCAGACCTCATATCAGACCTCATATCAGACCTCACATCAGACCTCACATCAGACCTCATATCAGACCTCACATCAGACCTCACATCAGACCTCACATCAGACCTCACATCAGACCTCACATCAGACTTCATATCAGACCTCATATCAGACCTCACATCAGACCTCACATCAGACCTCATATCAGACCTCATATCAGACCTCACATCAGACCTCACATCAGACCTCATATCAGACCTCACATCAGACCTCACATCAGACCTCATATCAGACCTCATATCAGACCTCACATCAGACCTCATATCAGACCTCACATCAGACCTCACATCAGACCTCATATCAGACCTCATATCAGACCTCACATCAGACCTCATATCAGACCTCATATCAGACCTCATATCAGACCTCACATCAGACCTCACATCAGACCTCATATCAGACCTCATATCAGACCTCATATCAGACCTCATATCAGACCTCACATCAGACCTCACATCAGACCTCATATCAGACCTCACATCAGACCTCACATCAGACCTCATATCAGACCTCATATCAGACCTCACATCAGACCTCATATCAGACCTCATATCAGACCTCATATCAGACCTCATATCAGACCTCATATCAGACCTCACATCAGACCTCACATCAGACCTCATATCAGACCTCATATCAGACCTCACATCAGACCTCATATCAGACCTCACATCAGACCTCACATCAGACCTCATATCAGACCTCACATCAGACCTCACATCAGACCTCATATCAGACCTCATATCAGACCTCATATCAGACCTCACGTCAGACCTCTCATCAGACCTCAATATCAGACCTCACATCAGACCTCACATCAGACCTCATATCAGACCTCACATCAGACCTCACATCAGACCTCATATCAGACCTCATATCAGACCTCACATAAGACCTCACATCAGACCTCACATCAGACCTCACATCAGACCTCATATCAGACCTCATATCAGACCTCACATAAGACCTCACATCAGACCTCATATCAGACCTCACATCAGACCTCACATCAGACCTCATATCAGACCTCACTGCTCGAGACCCACAGGGAGTACTTTAACGCTAACAGATCAAAGGGTTTAAACAGCGTCTGAAGTTAAGTTGTTACTGATACAAGTGACACCCAATCAATTAATCTAGTAGCTTGTGCTAGTCATTGTCAATTCATCAATGACTGTTTCCACAAGAACTGAGAGGAGGAGGAGAGGAGAAAAGATAGGAGGAGAGTAGAGGCGAAGAGGGGCAGAGGAGGTGGAGGCAGAGGAGGGATGAGGGATGAGGAGGGGGCAGAGGAAGAGGAGGAGGGGGGATGTGGAGGTGGGCGGGGAGGGGGCAGAGGAGGGAGAGGGGCAGAGGAGGTGGAGTCAGAAGAGGAGGAGGAGGAGGCGGAGGAGGAGGGACGAGGAGGGGGTGAAGGAGGAGGGGGGCGGAGGAGGAGGAGGGGCGGAGGAAAGTGGATAGACAAGAAGATGAAAGATGGAAGGAATGTGGAAAAAAGAGGCAGGGGTGCAGGTTGTGTGCAGGGAGGGAGGGAGGGAGGTAGGGAGGGAGAAGGAAAGGAAGGAGGGAGGGTGAGTGAGGAGGGAGGGAGGGCAGACACTAATGTAAGTGTTGGGGGTTGAGAGGGTAAAGAGAGGGACTTTGAGAGCAGAGAGCCATCCATGATAAAGGGAGGGATAGGGGGAGGGAGAAATGGAGGAGATAAAGAGTGTGTGTGTGTGTGTGTGTGTGTGTGTGTGTGTGTGTGTACTCTGTGTGTGCGTGTGTGTGTGTGTATCTAGAGGTCTCACCTGCCGTCCTGCCTGGTGATTGTGTGTGTGTGTGTACTCTGTGTGTGTGTGTGTGTGTGTGTACTCTGTGTGTGTGTGTGTGTGTGTGTGTGTGTGTATCTAGAGGTGTCACCTGCCGTCCTGCCTGGTGATTGTGTGTGTGTGTGTACTCTGTGTGTGTGTGTGTGTGTGTGTATCTAGAGGTCTCACCTGCCGTCTTGCCTGGTGATTGTGTAACCATATGCAGGGTTGTTGATGAAGCTGATGTTGACACCAACGAGCGGCGTTCCATCTGACGTTACCACCTGTCCACGAATCACACAGGCATGGCTACGGAGAGAGAGTGAGAGAGAGACTTTTAAACTCGGACAAAACAGAGATGCTTGTTCTAGGTCCCAAGAAACAAAGAGATCTTCTGTTGAATCTGACAATTAATCTTAATGGTTGTACAGTCGTCTCAAATAAAACTGTGAAGGACCTCGGGCGTTACTCTGGACCCTGATCTCTCTTTTGAAGAATATATCAAGACTGTTTCAAGGACATCTTTTTTTCCATCTACGTAACATTGCAAATATCAGAGACTTTCTGTCCAAAAATGATGCAGAAAAATTAATCCATGCTTTTGTCACTTCTAGGTTAGACTACTGCAATGCTCTACTTTCCGGCTACCCGGATAAAGCACTAAATAAACTTCAGTTAGTGCTAAATACGGCTGCTAGAATCCTGACTAGAACCAAACATATTGATCATATTACTCCAGTGCTAGCCTCTCTACACTGGCTTCCTGTCAAAGCAAGGGCTGATTTCAAGGTTTTACTGCTAACCTACAAAGCCTTACATGGGCTTGCTCCTACCTATCTCTCTGATTTGGTCCTGCCGTACATACCTACACGTACGCTACGGTCACAAGACGCAGGCCTCCTAATTGTGCCTAGAATTTCTAAGCAAACAGCTGGAGGCAGGGCTTTCTCCTATAGAGCTCCATTTTTATGGAATGGTCTGCTGATCCATGTGAGAGAGGCAAACTTGGTCTCAACCTTTAAGTCTTTACTGAAGACTCATCTCTTCAGTGGATCATATGATTGAGTGTAGTCTGGCCCAGGAGTGGGAAGGTGAACGGAAAGGCTCTGGAGCAACGAACCGCCCTTGCTGTCTCTGCCTGGCCGATTCCCCTCTTTCCACTGGGATTCTCTGCCTCTAACCCAGGGGCTGAGTCACTGGCTACTGGGGCTCTTTCATACCGTCCCTAGGAGGGGTGCGTCACTTGAGTGGGCTGAGTCACTGATGTGATCTCCCTGTCTGGGTTGGCGCCCCCCCTTGGGTTGTGCCGTGGCGGATATCTTTGTGGGCTATACTCCTTGTCTTGTCCTTGGCCTTGTCTCAGGATGGTAAGTTGGTGGTTGAAGATATCCCTCTAGTGGTGTGGGGACTGTGCTTTGGCAAAGTGGGTGGGGTTATATCCTTCCTGTTTGGCCCTGTCCGGGGGTGTCCTCGGATGGGGCCACAGTGTCTCCTGACCCCTCCTGTCTCAGCCTCCAGTATTTATGCTGCAGTAGTTTATGTGTCGGGGGGCTAGGGTCAGTTTGTTATATCTGGAGTACTTCTCCTGTCCTATTCGGTGTCCTTTGTGAATTTAAGTGTGCTCTCTCTAATTCTCTCTTTCTCTCTTTCTTTCTCTCTCTCGGAGGACCTGAGCCCTAGGACCATGCCTCAGGACTACCTGACATGATGACTCCTTGCTGTCCCCAGTCCACCTGGCCGTGCTGCTGCTCCAGTTTCAACTGTTCTGCCTTATTATTATTGGACCATGCTGGTCATTTATGAACATTTGGACATCTTGGCCATGTTCTGTTGTAATCTCCACCCGGCACAGCCAGAAGAGGACTGGCCACCCCACACCCCACTCTGCTGCCAATGACTGGAACGAACTACAAAAATCTCTGAAACAGGAAACACTTATCTCCCTCACTAGCTTTAAGCACCAACTGTCAGAGCAGCTCACAGATTACTGCACCTGTACATAGCCCACCTATAATTTAGCCCAAACAACTACCTCTTTCCCTACTGTATTTATTTTATTTATTTATTTTGCTCCTTTGCACCCCATTATTTTTATTTCTACTTTGCACATTCTCCCATTGCAAATCTACCATTCCAGTGTTTTACTTGCTATATTGTATTTACTTTGCCACCATGGCCTTTTTGCCTTTACCTCCCTTATCTCACCTCATTTGCTCACATCGTATATAGACTTGTTTATACTGTATTATTGACTGTATGTTTGTTTTACTCCATGTGTAACTCTGTGTCGTTGTATGTGTCGAACTGCTTTGCTTTATCTTGGCCAGGTCGCAATTGTAAATGAGAACTTGTTCTCAACTTGCCTACCTGGTTTCTTCCTAGGTTTTGGCCTTTCTAGGGAGTTTTTCCTAGCCACCGTGCTTCTACACCTGCATTGCTTGCTGTTTGAGGTTTTAGGCTGGGTTTCTGTACAGCACTTTGAGATATCAGCTGATGTACGAAGGGCTATATAAATACATTTGATTTGATTTGATTTGAGTGAGAGAGACTCAGGGGGAGGCCTGTTACATACAGTAGAGAGAGAGAGAGAGAGAGAGAGAGAGAGAGAGAGATGGTCTGAGGCTCTGGGGCTGGTCCTGGGGCTCTGTTCACAAACACACCCTACAGAGCCACATGACAGCAGCACAATTAGACTCAACCAAATCATGAGAAAACAAAAATATAATTACTTGACACATTGGAAAGAATTAACAAAAAAACAGAGCAAACTAGAATGCTATTTGGCCCCACACAGAGAGAACACAGTGGCAGAATACCTGACCACTGTGACTGACCCAAAATTAAGGAAAGCTTTGACTATGTACAGACTCAGTGAGCATAGCCTTGCTATTGAGAAAGGCCGCCGTAGGCAGACATGGCTCTCAAGAGAAGACAGGCTATGTGCTCACTGCCCACAAAATGAGGTGGAAACTGAGCTGCACTTCCTAACCTCCTGCCCAATGTATGACCATATTAGAGAGACATATTTCCCTCAGATTACACAGATCCACAAAGAATTCGAAAACAAATCCAAATTTGATAAACTCCCATATCTACTGGGTGAAATTCCACAGTGTGCCATCACAGCAGCAAGATTTGTGACCTGTTGCCACGAGAAAAGGGCAACCAGCGAAGAATACACACCATTGTAAATACAACCCATATTTATGCTTATTTATTTTATCTTGTGTCCTTTAACCATTTGTACATTGTTAAAACACTGCATATATATAATATGACATTTGTAATGTCTTTATTGTTTTGAAACGTCTGTATGTGTAATGTTTACTGTTAATTTTTATAGTTTATTTCACTTTATATATTCACTTTATATATTATCTACCTCACTTGCTTTGGCAATGTTAACACGTTTCCCATGCCAATAAAGCCCTTGAATTGAATTGAATTGAGAGAGAGAGAGAGAGACAGAGAGAGAGAGAGAGAGAGAGAGAGAGAGAGAGAGAGAGAGAGAGAGAGAGTGGGAGAGAGGGGATAGAGAGAGAGAGAGAGGGGAGAGAGAGAGAGAGAAGGAGAAAGAGAGAGAGAGAGAGAGAGAGAGAGAGAGGAGAGAGAGAGTGAGAGAGACTCAAGGGGAGGCCTGTTACATACAGTACAGAGAGAAAGAGAGAGAGAGAGAGGATATAGAGTGAGAGAGGAGAGAGAGAGAGAGAGAGAGAGAGAGAGAGAGATAAAGAGAAAGAGAGAGAGAGAGACTCAGGCCTGTACACTAGAGAGTAGAGATTGAAAAGTACACTATAGCACGGCACAGTAAATGACTCTCTTCTGCTGCTGAATGGCAATCTATTTCCATAGCTGGAACACATATGAATAATTCAACAGATACAGAAAGGAAAACAACAGTAGGAACAATAGCATAAGTAAATAGACAGAAATAAAAACAGAGAAATCCCCTGGTATCAAACTAAGGGCTTGTAGAGGTTCTCAAAGGGCTTTTCCTTCCTGATCCTGAGAGGAAAACGTTAATGAGAAAGCTTCACATGGCCACCCGGACTATTTACATCCCCCCCTCTGTACCGTAACACCCTGTATATAGTCTCCACATTGACTCTGTACCGTAATACCCTGTATATAGCCTCCACATTGACTCTGTACCGTAATACCCTGTATATAGCCTCCACATTGACTCTGTACCGGTACCCCCTGTATATAGCCTCCACATTGACTCTGTACCGTAACACCCTGTATATAGTCTCCACATTGACTCTGTACCGGTACCCTCTGTATATAGCCTCCACATTGACTCTGTACCGTAACACCCTGTATATAGTCTCCACATTGACTCTGTACCGTAATACCCTGTATATAGCCTCCACATTGACTCTGTACCGGTACCCCCTGTATATAGCCTCCACATTGACTCTGTAACGTAACACCCTGTATATAGCCTCCACATTGACTCTGTACCGGTACCCCCTGTATATAGCCTCCACATTGACTCTGTACCGGTACCCCCTGTATATAGCCTCCACATTGACTCTGTACCGGTACCCCCTGTATATAGCCTCCACATTGACTCTGTACCGTAACACCCTGTATATAGTCTCCACATTGACTCTGTACCGGTACCCCTGTATATAGCCTCCACATTGACTCTGTACCGGTACCCCCTGTATATAGCCTCCACATTGACTCTGTACCGGTACCCCCTGTATATAGCCTCCACACTGACTCTGTACCGTAACACCCTGTATATAGTCTCCACATTGACTCTGTACCGGTACCCCCTGTATATAGCCTCCACATTGACTCTGTACCGGTACCCCCTGTATATAGCCTCTACATTGACTCTGTACCGTAACACCCTGTATATAGCCTCCACACTGACTCTGTACCGGTACCCCCTGTATATAGGCTCCACACTGACTCTGTACCGGTACCCCCTGTATATAGCCTCCACATTGACTCTGTACCGGTACCCCCTGTATATAGCCTCCACACTGACTCTGTACCGTAACACCCTGTATATAGTCTCCACATTGACTCTGTACCGGTACCCCCTGTATATAGCCTCCACATTGACTCTGTACCGGTACCCCCTGTATATAGCCTCCACATTGACTCTGTACCGGTACCCCCTGTATATAGCCTCCACATTGACTCTGTACCGGTACCCCCTGTATATAGCCTCCACATTGACTCTCCTACCGGTACCCCCTGTATATAGCCTCCACATTGACTCTGTACCGGTACCCCCTGTATATAGCCTCCACATTGACTCTGTACCGTAACACCCTGTATATAGCCTCCACATTGACTCTGTACAGGTACCCCCTGTATATAGCCTCCACGATTGACTCTGTACTGGTACCCCCTGTATATAGTCTCCACATTGACTCTGTACCGGTACCCCTGTATATAGTCTACAGATTGACTCTGTACCGGTACCCCCCTGTACATAGCCTCCTACCCTTATCTATCACCACTATAGTGGTTAACCCCTATCTATACCCAATATGGAGGTTAACCCCAGTCCTACCCCTATCTATCCCCATTATGGAGGTTAACCCCAGTCCTACCCCTATCTATCCCCATTATGGAGGTTAACTCCTATCTATCCCCATTATGGAGGTTAACCCCAGTCCTACCCCTATCTATCCCCATTGTGGAGGTTAACTCCTATCTATCCCCATTATGGAGGTTAACCCCAGTCCTACCCCTATCTATCCCGATTATGGAGGTTAACTCCAGTCCTACCCCTATCTATCCCCATTATGGTGGTGAACCGAAGTCCTACCCCTATCTATCCCCATTATGGTGGTTAACCCCAGTCCTACCCCTATCTATCCCCATTATGGTGGTGAACCCCAGTCCTACCCTTATCTATCCCCATTATGGTGGTTAACCCCAGTCCTACCCCTATCTATCCCCATTATGGTGGTTAACCCCAGTCCTACCCCTATCTATCCCCATTATGGTGGTTAACCCCAGTCCTACCCCTATCTATCCCCATTATGGTGGTTAACCCCCGTCCTACCCCTATCTATCCCCATTATGGTGGTTAACCCCAGTCCTACCCCTATCTATCCCCATTATGGTGGTTAACCCCCGTCCTACCCCTATCTATCCCCATTATGGAGGTTAACCCCTATCTATCCCCATTATGGAGGTTAACCCCTATCTATCCCCATTATGGAGGTTAACCCCTACCTATCCCTATTATGGAGGTTAACTTCAGTCCTACCCCTATCTATCCCCATTATGGTGGTGAACCCCCGTCCTACCCCTATCTATCCCCATTATGGTGGTTGACCCCAGTCCTACCCCTATCTATCCCCATTATGGTGGTTAACCCCAGTCCTACCCCTATCTATCCCCATTATGGTGGTTAACTTCAGTCCTACCCTTATCTATCCCCATTATGGTGGTTAACCCCAGGCCTACCCCTATCTATCCCCATTATGGTGGTTAACCCCAGTCCTACCCCTATCTATCCCCATTATGGTGGTTAACCCCAGTCCTACCCCTATCTATCCCCATTATGGTGGTTAACCCCAGTCCTACCCCTATCTATCCCCATTATGGTGGTGAACCCCCGTCCTACCCCTATCTATCCCCATTATGGTGGTTAACCCCTATCTATCCCCATTATGGTGGTTAACCCCAGTCCTACCCCTATCTATCCCCATTATGGTGGTTAACTTCAGTCCTACCCTTATCTATCCCCATTATGGTGGTTAACCCCAGGCCTACCCCTATCTATCCCCATTATGGTGGTTAACCCCAGTCCTACCCCTATCTATCCCCATTATGGTGGTTAACCCCAGTCCTACCCCTATCTATCCCCATTATGGTGGTTAACCCCAGTCCTACCCCTATCTATCCCCATTATGGTGGTGAACCCCCGTCCTACCCCTATCTATCCCCATTATGGTGGTTAACCCCTATCTATCCCCATTATGGTGGTTAACCCCAGTCCTACCCCTATCTATCCCCATTATGGAGGTTAACCCCAGGCCTACCCCTATCTATCCCCATTATGGTGGTGAACCCCAGTCCTACCCCTATCTATCCCCATTATGGTGGTGAACCCCAGTTCTACCCCTATCTATCCCCATTATGGAGGTTAACCCCAGTCCTACCCCTATCTATCCCCATTATGTTGGTTAACCCCTATCTATCCCCATTATGGTGGTTAACCCCAGACCTACCCCTATCTATCCCTATTATGGTGGTGAACCTCAGTCCTACCCTTATCTATCCCCATTATGGTGGTTGACCCCAGTCCTACCCCTATCTATCCCCATTATGGTGGTTAACCCCAGTCCTACCCCTATCTATCCCCATTATGGAGGTTAACCCCAGTCCTACCCCTATCTATCCTCATTATGGAGGTTAACCCCAGTCCTACCCCTATCTATCCCCATTATGGTGGTGAACCCCAGTCCTACCCCTATCTATCCCCATTATGGAGGTTAACCCCAGTCCTACCCCTATCTATCCCCATTATGGAGGTTAACCACAGTCCTACCCCTATCTATCCCCATTATGGTGGTTAACCCCAGTCCTACCCCTATCTATCCCCATTATGGAGGTTAACCCCAGTCCTACCCCTATCTATCCCCATTATGGTGGTTAACCCCAGTCCTACCCCTATCTATCCCCATTATGGTGGTTAACCCCAGTCCTACCCCTATCTATCCCCATTATGGTGGTTAACCCCAGTCCTACCCCTATCTATCCCCATTATGGTGGTTAACCCCAGTCCTACCCCTATCTATCCCCATTATGGTGGTTAACCCCAGTCCTACCCCTATCTATCCCCATTATGGTGGTTAACCTCAGTCCTACCCCTATCTATCCCCATTATGGTGGTTAACCCCAGTCCTACCCCTATCTATCCCCATTATGAGGATAGATCGGGGTTTAAAGCTACATCTATTTTTGCAGTAGTGCCAAAATCGTGTCCCCAAACAACTGGTTCACTGCCACCCCTCCCTCTTTAATTAGACCTGGGCCGTTTCTGATAATTTTTTCATGCATTTGTGGTTCTTAAACAGTCGACTCACACCGGAGACAATTAACACAGGGTTGTATGTAAGGGACTGCCCTCGACTCGTCCTTACTAGAGGCAAGCTCATTCTCCCACCTCCAAACACACACACCGCTCCCCAGGCAAGCTCATTGGTTCACTCTGTGGTACTCCGTTCCCCAGGAACGAGAGCTTTAAGCTTGTCCCCTTCAGAGGACCTTGGATCAACTGAACAGAGCAGACCATGACGTGTGTGTGTGTGTGTGTGTGTGTGTGTGTGTGTGTGTGTGTGTGTGTGTGTGTGTGTGTGTGTGTGTGTGTGTGTGTGTGTGTGTGTGTGTGTGTGTGTGTGTGTGTGGCTTTTTAAAATAAATCTGAGCAGCAGTCTTCTGTAAACAAACCAGGAATAAAGTAGTGCACTATATAGGGAATAGGGTGTATCGAGCTCTGGTCTAAAGTAGTGCACTATATAGGGAATAGGGTGTATCGAGCTCTGGTCTAAAGTAGTGCACTATATAGGGAATAGGGTGTATAGAGCTCTGGTCTAAAGTAGTGCACTATATATGGAATAGGGTGTATAGAGCTCTGGTCTAAAGTAGTGCACTATATAGGGAATAGGGTGTATAGAGCTCTGGTCTAAAGTAGTGCACTATATAGGGAATATGGTGTATAGAGCTCTGGTCTAAAGTAGTGCACTATATATGGAATAGGGTGTATAGAGCTCTGGTCTAAAGTAGTGCACTATATAGGGAATAGGGTGTATAGAGCTCTGGTCTAAAGTAGTGCACTATATATAGGGAATAGGGTGTATCGAGCTCTGGTCTGATTTAAAGTAGTGCACTATATAGGGAATAGGGTGTATAGAGCTCTGGTCTAAAGTAGTGCACTATATATGGAATAGGGTGTATAGAGCTCTGGTCTAAAGTAGTGCACTATATAGGGAATAGGGTGTATAGAGCTCTGGTCTAAAGTAGTGCACTATATAGGGAATAGGGTGTAT
>NC_143048.1:49335000-49342500 GCF_057628025.1 Oncorhynchus mykiss | reverse complement strand
TCAACAACAAGCTATCATGGTCCTTGGTGTCCACATCAACAACAAACTATCATGGTCCTTGGTGTCCACATCACCAACAAACTAGAATGGTCCTTGGTGTCCACATCACCAACAAACTATCATGGTCCTCGGTGTCCACATCAACAACGAACTATCATGGTCCTTGGTGTCCACATCAACAACAAACTAGAATGGTCCAAGCACCTTTCCCCCTTAGGAGACTGAAAAGATTTGGCATGGGTCATCGAGAGCATTCTGACCGGTTGTAACACCGCCTAGTATGGCAACTGTTTGGTATCCGACTGTAAGGACACTACAGAGGGTAGTGCGTACGGCCCAATACATCACTGGGGCCAAGCTTCCGGTCATCCAGGACCTCTATACTAGAGGAAGGCCCAAAAAATTGTCAAAGTCACCCAAGTCATAAACTGTTCTCTCTGCTACCGCACAGCAAGAGGTACCGGAGTTCCAAGCCAAGGTCCAAAAGGCTTCTTAACAGCTTCTACCCCCAAGCCATAAGACTGCTGAACAATTAATCAAATGGCCACCCGGACTATTCACATTGACCCCCGCCCTGTTTTTACACTGCTGCTACTCGCTGTTTATTATCTATGCATAGGCACTTTACCTCTACCTACATGTACAAATTACCTCGACTAACCTGTGGCCTCTGCACATTGACTCGGTATCGGTACCTCCTGTAAATAGCCTCTTATTGCTATCTAATCTTATTGTCTCACTATTTATTAAATGTTTTACTTTAGTTCACTTAGCAAATATTTTCTTAACTCTATTTTTTTGAATTGCATTGCTGTTTAAAAGCTTGTAAGTAAGCAAGCATTTTACGGTAAGGTCTAACTCAGAGCATTCGCGGACCAACTGGCAAGTGTTTTCACTGACATTTTCAACCTCCCTGACCGAGTCTGTAATACCTACATGTTTCAAGCAGACCACCATACTCCGTGCCAAATGATGCGAAGGTACCCTTCTTAAATGACTAGCACTCACGTCGATAGCCACGAAGTGCTTTGAAAGGCTGTTCATGGCTCATATCAACATCATCATCCTGTTGTATTCGGTGAGTTAATTTAATGAAACAAGACCATGTTGACTCACCTGCCGTCAAAGAGGTTAGCCCCGGGGATGACGTGTGTGCTGTCCCGTCCCACCAGGAAGCGGACACGATCGTAGAAGGACTGCAGATTGTTCTGGGTGGAGGAGAGCTGTGTCTCCTGGATGATGTCCAGGGGGTCTGGGGAGCCTACACATAGACCCGTGGTGTGGCACGACGCCTGCAGACAACAGTCAGGGTCCATACAGTCCACCAAACCATCTGGAGGGGGAACATAGACAGGCAGGCATAAGCAAATACACACCCTTTTAAAAACAACTTCAGCACCTACATGTACTTACAATCACATCTTAGTGAAACAATTCATTGTCATGAAACTAGTCACTGTGTAATCCCAGTGGACAATGTCAATCCCCCGTCACATCTCTACAACTCGACACCTCCTAACAACATGGATATCCTCATTCCTCCTTTGGCTCTTTCTGACAACAACTTCCACAGGCTTTCATAGCGAGTGTGAGCTGGGGCAGAGCTGTGGTAGAGGCTATCTGAGTGGTAGAGGCTATCTGAGTGGTAGAGGCTATCTGAGGGGTAGAGGCTGTCTGAGGGGTAGAGGCTGTCTGAGGGGTAGAGGCTGTCTGATAGAGACTGAGTGGTAGAAGCTGTCTGAGTGGTAGAGGCTATCTGAGGGGTAGAAGCTGTCTGAAAGAGGCTGACTAGTAGATGGGTAGAATCTATCTGATAGAGGCTGAGTGGTAGAGGGGTAGAGGCTGTCTGATAGAGGCTGACTGATAGAGACTGAGTGGAAGAGTGGTTTATATAACCAAGTTATCATCAACGTGGTACTGATACCCCGGGTATATAACCAAGTTATCATCAACGTGGTACTGGTACCCAGGGTATATAACCAAGTTATCATCAATGTGGTACTGGTACCCCGGGTATATAACCAAGTTATCATCAATGTGGTACTGGTACCCCGGGTATATAACCAAGTTATCATCAACATGGTACTGGTACCCCGGGTATATAACCAAGTTATCATCAACGTGGTACTGGTACCCCGGGTATATAACCAAGTTATCATCAACGTGGTACTGGTACCCCGGGTTTATAACCAAGTTATCATCAACGTGGTACTGGTACCCCGGGTATATAACCAAGTTATCATCAACATGGTACTGGTACCCCGGGTATATAACCAAGTTATCATCAATGTGGTACTGGCACCCAGTGTATATAACCAAGTTATCATCAACGTGGTACTGATACCCCGGGTATATAACCAAGTTATCATCAACGTGGTACTGGTACCCAGGGTATATAACCAAGTTATCATCAATGTGGTACTGGTACCCCGGGTATATAACCAAGTTATCATCAATGTGGTACTGGTACCCCGGGTATATAACCAAGTTATCATGAACGTGGTACTGGTACCCCGGGTATATAACCAAGTTATCATCAACGTGGTACTGGTACCCCGGGTATATAACCAAGTTATCATCAACATGGTACTGGTACCCCGGGTATATAACCAAGTTATCATCAACGTGGTACTGGTACCCCGGGTATATAACCAAGTTATCATCAACGTGGTACTGGTACCCCGGGTTTATAACCAAGTTATCATCAATGTGGTACTGGTACCCCGGGTATATAACCAAGTTATCATCAACATGGTACTGGTACCCCGGGTTTATAACCAAGTTATCATCAACGTGGTACTGGTACCCCGGGTATATAACCAAGTTATCATCAACGTGGTACTGGTACCCCGGGTATATAACCAAGTTATCATCAATGTGGTACTGGTACCCCGGGTATATAACCAAGTTATCATCAACGTGGTACTGGTACCCCGGGTATATAACCAAGTTATCATTAATGTGGTACTGGTACCCCGGGTATATAACCAAGTTATCATCAATGTGGTACTGGTACCCCGGGTATATAACCAAGTTATCATTAACGTGGTACTGGTACCCCGGGTATATAACCAAGTTATCATCAATGTGGTACTGGTACCCCGGGTATATAACCAAGTTATCATCAACGTGGTACTGGAACCCCGGGTATATAACCAAGTTATCATCAACGTGGTACTGGTACCCCGGGTATATAACCAAGTTATCATCAACGTGGTACTGGTACCCCGGGTATATAACCAAGTTATCATCAACGTGGTACTGGTACCCCGGGTATATAACCAAGTTATCATCAACGTGGTACTGGTACCCCGGGTACATAACCAAGTTATCATCAACGTGGTACTGGTACCCCGGGTATATAACCAAGTTATCATCAACGTGGTACTGGTACCCCGGGTATATAACCAAGTAATCATCAACGTGGTACTGGTACCCCGGGTATATAACCAAGTTATCATCAACGTGCCCCGGGTATATAACCAAGTTATCATCACTCATCGTGTATTTATTCCTTGTTATGTTATTTTCAAATATTTCCAATTTTTTAAATCTCTTTGTTGTTGGGAAGGGCCTGTAAGTAAGCATTTCACTGTTAGTCCACATACATTGTTTATGAAGAATGTGACAAATATATTTGATTTGATTTAATTTGTGAAATAATTTGGCTTAATCTTCCCAGCTTGCGAACACACACACACACACACAGACACTCACATCAAACCATACCGGCAAACAACTCACATCTGAATTCAGTCACGGCTGATAGCGTTTCTTAATGAACCAAATCTAAAACCAGGAAGTGCAGCTATCCTTTAGCACCTCCCGCCAACAGCTGACTTCCTACTGTAATTAAGGGCTGTAATGATTCACCGCTCCAGAACCTGCTGATGTGTGTTAGCTCTGTAGTTTACTTCCTGTCTGTGTGTTAGCGCTGGATTTTACTTCCTGTCTGTGTGTTAGCGCTGCACTTTACTTCCTGTCTGTGTGTTAGCGCTGCACTTTACTTCCTGTCTGTGTGTTAGCGCTGCACTTGACTTTCTGTCTGTGTGTTAGCGCTCCACTTTACTTCCTGTCTGTGTGTTAGCGCTGCACTTTACTTCCTGTCTGTGTGTTAGCACTGCACTTTACTTCCTGTCTGTGTGTTAGCGCTGCACTTTACTTCCTGTCTGTGTGTTAGCGCTGCACTTTACTTCCTGTCTGTGTGTTAGCGCTGCACTTTACTTCCTGTCTGTGTGTTAGCGCTGCACTTTACTTCCTGTCTGTGTGTTAGCGCTGCACTTTACTTCATGTCTGTGTGTTAGCACTGCACTTTACTTCCTGTCTGTGTGTTAGCGCTGCACTTTACTTCCTGTCTGTGTGTTAGCGCTGCACTTTACTTCCTGTCTGTGTGTTAGCACTGCACTTTACTTCCTGTCTGTGTGTTAGCGCTGCACTTTACTTCCTGTCTGTGTGTTAGTGCTGCACTTTACTTCCTGTCTGTGTGTTAGCGCTGCACTTTACTTCCTGTCTGTGTGTTAGCGCTGCACTTTACTTCCTGTCTGTGTGTTAGCTCTGCACTTTACTTCCTGTCTGTGTGTTAGCGCTGCACTTTACTTCCTGTCTGTGTGTTAGCTCTGTAGTTTACTTCCTGTCTGTGTGTTAGCTCTGCACTTTACTTCCTGTCTGTGTGTTAGCTCTGTAGTTTACTTCCTGTAAACTAGGTCATCAACACTTTGTTGCTCTCCTCTTCCAGGAGCTCTTATCCCCCCATACCTATATCCTAGCCAGATACAAATAATAATACCTTCTTCCTCACTTCCTGTCTGCCTGGCTCAATTCCCTAGTAGCTAGACTGGTATTACAGCCCTCTCTTTTCTGCCATTGAGGGGCTAGGCAGTGGGTACAGTCTTGGGCATGATAGTCATGCAGGGCCCATGCAGTGTTATAGGTAAAAACGAGTGAATATATCCGAGACAACATCACTTTTATCCAAAGTCACTAACAGTCATAGGTGCATAAATGTTTTCATATCGATGGCTCCAGCGGGAATCAAATCCACAAACCTTGGCAATGCAAACACCATAATCTACCAACTGAGTCACACACAGGACTGGATTTCTCTGAAGTTGTAGAGTGTCTGGGTTATAATAACATTGCTGGCTAAATCAGGGCTGTATCTGGGTCATTACATGGCTAAATCAGGGCTGTATCTGGGTCATTACATGGCTAAATCAGGGTTGTATCTGGGCCATTACATGGCTAAATCAGGGTTGAATCTGGGTCATTCCATGCTAAATCAGGGTTGTATCTGGGTCATTACATGGCTGGTGGAATCAGGGTTGTATCTGGGTCATTACATGGCTGGTGGAATCAGGGCTGTATCTGGGTCATTACATGGTGATTACATTGGTGTTAGTCTATGGTGTTATAGTACAGTCATCGGTGTTAGTCTATTGTGTTATAGTATAGTCATCGGTGTTAGTCTATGGTGTTATAGTATAGTCATTGGTGTTAGTCTATTGTGTTATAGTATAGTCATCGGTGTTAGTCTATTGTGTTATAGTATAGTCATCGGTGTTAGTCTATTGTGTTATAGTATAGTCATTGGTGTTATATTATAGTGATTGGTGTTATAATATAGTGATTAGTCTATGGTGTCATAGTATAGTCATTGGTGTTATAGTACAGTCATTGGTGGTAGGCTATGGTGGTATAGTATAGTCATTGGTGTTATAGTATAGTCATTGGTGTCATAGTATAGTCATTGGTGTTATAGTATAGTCATTGGTGTCATAGTATAGTCATTGGTGTTAGTCTATGGTGTTATAGTATAGTCATTGGTGTTAGTCTATGGTGTTATAATATAGTCATTGGTGTTAGTCTATTGTGTTATAGTATAGTCATTGGTGTTAGTCTATGGTGTTATAGTATAGTCATTGGTGTTAGTCTATGGTGTTATAATATAGTCATTGGTGTTAGTCTATGGTGTTATAGTATAGTCATTGGTGTTAGTCTATGGTGTTATAGTATAGTCATTGGTGTTAGTCTATGGTGTTATAGTATAGTCATTGGTGTTATAGTATAGTCATTGGTGTTAGTCTATGGTGTTATAGTATAGTCATTGGTGTTAGTCTATGGTGTTATAGTATAGTCATTGGTGTTAGTCTATGGTGTTATAGTATAGTCATTGGTGTTAGTCTATGGTGTTATAGTATAGTCATTGGTGTTAGTCTATGGTGTTATAGTACAGTCATTGGTGTTAGGCTATGGTGTTATAGTATAGTCATTTGTGTTAAGCTACGGTATTATAGTATAGTCATTGGTGTTAGTCTATGGTGGTATAGTATAGTCATTGATGTTATTCTATGGTATTATAGTATAGTCATTGGTGTTAGTCTACGGTGTTATAGTATAGTCATTGGTGTTATAGTATAGTCATTGGTGTTAGTCTACGGTGTTATAGTATAGTCATTGGTGTTAAGCTATAGTGTATTTATTGTTATTAATCGAAATCTAGTTTATAATTTACCTCCATCGTTGTCCTTTCTGTCGCTGCAGGCCGTCTCCATGGACGTGTCACATCCTGTTCCTCTCCAGCCAAGCTGACACACACAGTACCAGCCGTTATTACCCAGGGTACACCTGCCGTTCCCGTTACACAGACTAGGGCAGCCCTCTGTTAGAGAGACATACAAGTACACCGTCAGACACAGAGCAGAGAGGTATCACCACACACATGTTGGCACAGAATATCAACTAATTATAGCAAAGTTTAACAACAAAACACACGGATGGACAGATGGTAAGAACAACTAAGAAGAGAATGAAAAACATAGGAGACAATATGAGAAAATAGAAGGAGAACATACATTTAATATATATATATATATATATATATATATATATATATATATATATATATATATATATATATACAGTGCATTCAGAAAATATCAGACTCCTTGACTTTTTCCACATTTTGCTACGTTACAGCCTTATTCTAAAATTGATGAAATATTACTTTTTTTCCTATTCAATCTACACACAATCAATTGGATTGACCACAGGTGGATTCCAATCAAGTTGCAGAAACATCTCCAGGATGATCAAAGGAAACAAGATGCACCTGAGCTCAATTTTGAGTCTTATAGGGTCTGAATACTTATGTAAATAAGCACATTTTTTTTACCTGTTTTTGCTTTGTCATTATGGGGTATTGTGATGTCATTATGGGGTATTGTGATGTCATTATGGGGTATTGTGATGTCATTATGGAGTATTGTGATGTCATTATGGAGTATTGTGATGTCATTATGGGGTATTGTGATGTCATTATGGGGTATTGTGTGTAGATTGATGAGGGAAAAACATATTTAATACATTTTAGAATAAGGCTGTAACATAACAAAATGTGGAAAAAGGGAAGGGGTCTGAATACTTTCTGAGTGCTCTGTAGAAGAAGACAATAGAAGAAGACAATAGAAGTTTGAAGAGTAGTTTTTGTTTCTTTGTTCTTTT
>NC_143048.1:49315000-49330000 GCF_057628025.1 Oncorhynchus mykiss | reverse complement strand
TTTTATCCACTTTGTGTTTAGTGCACTATTTTTAACCAGAGTGCACTATATTGAGAATAGGGGGCCATTTGAGACACAACATATCTCTTACTTAAATGTCGAGCTCTGAGAACATTTGGCTTCTTAAAGACCCATCGTGACAAACAGCTCTGGTTGGATCAACACAGAGGAGGTAGATGATTAGCTGCTTATTACAAGGATGAATAAATAAAGATGTTCTCTCTGCTGGCATCGGTTCAAACTTAAATTGGCAGGCCTTCAGAATGGCCCCAGGGGCCCACGCTCCCACAGCCCTGCCCAGACGCTCTGAAAACACAGTTACCCTCTGTCTCTCTCTCGCTCTCTCTCTCTCGCTCACTCTGTCTCTCGCTATCTCTCTCTCTCTCTCTCTCTCTCTCTCTCTCTGTCTCTCTCTCTCTGTCTCTCTCTCTCTGTCTCTCTCGCTCACTCTGTCTCTGGCTGCCCCTCTCTCTCTCTCTCTCTCTCTCTCTCTCTCTCTCTCTCTCTCTCTCTCTCTCTCTCTCTCTCTCACTCTGTCTCTCGCTCACTCTGTCTTTGTCTCTTGCTGTCTCTCTCTGTCTCTCTCTCTCGCTCTCTCTCTCTGTCTCTCTCTGTCTCTCTCTCCATCCCATTCCTCCCTCCATCCCTCTGTCTCCCTCTGTCTTTGGTAATGGAACACCTGCAACTAGAGAGGCTGGTACAGGAGTTCTGGACCACCTGCAACTAGAGAGTCTGGTACAGGAGTTCTGGACCACCTGCAACCAGAGAGGCTGGTACAGGAGTTCTGGACCACCTGCAACTAGAGAGGCTGGTACAGGACTGGTACAGGAGTTCTGAACCACCTGCAACTAGAGAGGCTGGTACAGGAGTTCTGGACCACCTGCAACTAGAGAGGCTGGTACAGGAGTTCTGGACCACCTGCAACTAGAGAGGCTGGTACAGGAGTTCTGGACCACCTGCAACTAGAGAGGCTGGTACAGGAGTTCTGGACCACCTGGCAACTAGAGAGGCTGGTACAGGAATTCTGGATCACCTGCAACTAGAGAGGCTGGTACAGGAGTTCTGGACCACCTGGCAACTAGAGAGGCTGGTACAGGAGTTCTGGACCACCTGCAACTAGAGAGGCTGGTACAGGAGTTCTGGACCACCTGCAACTAGAGAGGCTGGTACAGAAGTTCTGGACCACCTGCAACTAGAGAGGCTGGTACAGGAGTTCTGGACTACCTGCAACTAGAGAGGCTGGTACAGGAGTTCTGGACCACCTGCAACTAGAGAGGCTGGTACAGGAGTTCTGGACCACCTGCAACTAGAGAGGCTGGTACAGGAGTTCTGGACCACCTGCAACTAGAGAGGCTGGTACAGGAGTTCTGGACCACCTGCAACTAGAGAGGCTGGTACAGGAGTTCTGGACCACCTGCAACTAGAGAGGCTGGTACAGGAGTTCTGGACCACCTGGCAACTAGAGAGACTGGTAGAGGAGTTCTGGACTACCTGCAACTAGAGAGGCTGGTACAGGACTGGTACAGGAGTTCTGAACCACCTGCAACTAGAGAGGCTGGTACAGGAGTTCTGGACCACCTGCAACTAGAGAGGCTGGTACAGGACTTCTGGACCACCTGCAACTAGAGAGGCTGGTACAGGAGTTCTGGACCACCTGGCAACTAGAGAGACTGGTAGAGGAGTTCTGGACTACCTGCAACTAGAGAGGCTGGTACAGGAGTTCTGGGCCACCTGCAACTAGAGAGGCTGGGACAGGAGTTCTGGACCACCTGCAACTAGAGAGGCTGGTACAGGAGTTCTGGACCACCTGGCGACTAGAGAGGCTGGTACAGGAATTCTGGACCACCTGCAACTAGAGAGGCTGGTACAGGAGTTCTTTACCACCTGCAACTAGAGAGGCTGGTACAGGAGTTCTGGACCACCTGGCAACTAGAGAGGCTGGTACAGGAGTTATGGACCACCTGCAACTAGAGAGGCTGGTACAGGAGTTCTGGACCACCTGGCAACTAGAGAAGCTGGTACAGGAGTTCTGGACCACCTGCAACTAGAGAGGCTGGTACAGGAGTTCTGGACCACCTGCAACTAGAGAGGCTGGTACAGAAGTTCTGGACCACCTGCAACTAGAGAGGCTGGTACAGGAGTTCTGGACTACCTGCAACTAGAGAGGCTGGTACAGGAGTTCTGGACCACCTGCAACTAGAGAGGCTGGTACAGGAGTTCTGGACCACCTGCAACTAGAGAGGCTGGTACAGGAGTTCTGGACCACCTGCAACTAGAGAGGCTGGTACAGGAGTTCTGGACCACCTGCAACTAGAGAGGCTGGTACAGGAGTTCTGGACCACCTGCAACTAGAGAGGCTGGTACAGGACTGGTACAGGAGTTCTGAACCACCTGCAACTAGAGAGGCTGGTACAGGAGTTCTGGACCACCTGCAACTAGAGAGGCTGGTACAGGACTTCTGGACCACCTGCAACTAGAGAGGCTGGTACAGGAGTTCTGGACCACCTGGCAACTAGAGAGACTGGTAGAGGAGTTCTGGACTACCTGCAACTAGAGAGGCTGGTACAGGAGTTCTGGGCCACCTGCAACTAGAGAGGCTGGTACAGGAGTTCTGGACCACCTGCAACTAGAGAGGCTGGTACAGGAGTTCTGGACCACCTGGCGACTAGAGAGGCTGGTACAGGAATTCTGGACCACCTGCAACTAGAGAGGCTGGTACAGGAGTTCTTTACCACCTGCAACTAGAGAGGCTGGTACAGGAGTTCTGGACCACCTGGCAACTAGAGAGGCTGGTACAGGAGTTCTGGACCACCTGCAACTAGAGAGGCTGGTACAGGAGTTCTGGACCACCTGGCAACTAGAGAAGCTGGTACAGGAGTTCTGGACAACCTGCAACTAGAGAGGCTGGTACAGGAGTTCTGGACCACCTGCAACTAGAGAGGCTGGTACAGGAGTTCTGGACCACCTGTAACTAGAGTGGCTGGTACAGGAGTTCTGGACCACCTGCAACTAGAGAGGCTGGTACAGGAGTTCTGGATCACCTGCAACTAGAGAGGCTGGTACAGGAGTTCTGGACCACCTGTAACTAAAGAGGCTGGTACAGGAGTTCTGGACCACCTGCAACTAGAGGGGCTGATACAGGAGTTCTGGGAACGCTGACGGCCTCACATTCCGTCTCTAGCACTCATCTCTCTCTATCTCTCTCCCCCTCTCTCCTTATATCTCTCTTACCCTCCCTCCCTCCCTCCCTCCCTCTGCCTCACGTTTGGAGTGATAGTCAGAAGGAGAGAGAGAGAGAGATAGAGAGAGAGAGAGGGAGGGAGAGAGAGAGATAAAAAGAGACAGAGCGAGAGAGAGAGAGAGAAAGAGACAGGGAGATAGAGAGAGTGACAGAGAGAATAAGAGATAGAGAGAGAGGTAGATATGGCATTCAGCCTCCACCCCCTGCCCGTGCTGCACCAGCCAGAGCATCAAGCCGTTTAATTAGCAAGGCTGTAGAGTGGCTGTGGCCCCAGCACCTATCCAGACTGTATCACATCCGGACTAGCACATTGGGAGTCTCATAGGATGGCGCACGATTGGCCCGGCATCGTCCAGGTTTGGCCGGGGAAGACCGTCATTGTAAATAAGAATTTGTTCTTAACTGACTTGCTTAGTTAAATAAAGGTTATATAAAAAAAATAAAAATAATAAAATAACATATCAGATCCTCCTCACAACAGCATATCATCCATACTGGGTGGACCAGGTGACAGAGAACCCCATGTCCCCTACATCTTCCCCCCGTCCTCACCTCTCCTCCTCCTCATCTCCTTCCTCCTTCAGGTTACAGAGAACCCTCCCTCCCCCCTCTGCTCCCCTCCTCCCTCGTTCAGGTTACAGAGAACCCTCCCTCCCCCCTCTGCTCCCCTCCTCCCTCCTTCAGGTTACAGAGAACCCTCCCTCCCCCCTCTGCTCCCCTCCTCCCTCCTTCAGGTTACAGAGAACCCTCCCTCCCCCCTCTGCTCCCCTCCTCCCTCCTTCAGGTTACAGAGAACCCTCCCTCCCCCTCTGCTCCCCTCCTCCCTCGTTCAGGTTACAGAGAATCCTCCCTCCCCCTCTGCTCCCCTCCTCCCTCGTTCAGGTTACAGAGAACCCTCCCTCACCCTCTCCATCTCCTCCCTCCATCAGGTTACAGAGATCCCTTCTCTACTCATCACCCATCCTAATACCCCTATGATGAGAGTGTGTGTGTGTGGGGGGGGGGGGGGTCATATCATACACCAGAGAACATTCTAACCCCAGCAGTATCCAGTAGGCCTCACAACAGAGGAGGACGAGGAAGGACAACGGTGTGATTCACCAGGTGTGACAGAGAGAACATTCTAAGTGGAGACTGTTAGTCAGGTGACCAGGTGAGACAGAGAGAACATTCTAAGTGGAGACAGTTAGTCAGGTGACCAGGTGTGACAGAGAGAACATTCTAAGTGGAGACTGTTAGTCAGGTGACCAGGTGAGACAGAAAGAACATTCTAAGTGGAGACAGTTAGTCAGGTGACCAGGTTAGACAGAGAGAACATTCTAAGTGGAGACTGTTAGTCAGGTGACCAGGTTAGACAGAGAGAACATTCTAAGTAGAGACTGTTAGTCAGGTGACCAGGTGAGACAGAGAGAACATTCTAAGTGGAGACTGTTAGTCAGGTGACCAGATGTGACAATAATGGTGAAGATGAGAGTACAGGTGAAAGTGGGACATTGTCACACCCGGAATGGTCCCTTGATCCCTATGTAGTGCACTACTGCTGACCAGGACAGTTAGGGCTCTTGTCAAAATAATGCACTACATAGACACAGCCTGTGACTGGTGATTTGAGGGGGTTTGAGGAGCAGGCGGCGCCATATATGGACGTGGGGGAGGAGGAAGTAGAATGGCCACTGGATATGACTGTTGCCTGGTGAATGCTGGGTAGTGTAGTTGTGATGAGAGGAAGGAAGGAGGTGTGCCGTACCTTTCACTACCTTCTCCAGATAGTGAGCTTGGGGAGATAAGAGACACACATATAAGGGAGAGGTTGAACAGCAGCAGCTTACATGACAGACACAGTAAGACTAGGTGTTGTTTTACTACAGGAGAACAGAAACACAGCAGTGTGGTGACACAAACACACCACATACATTACAAGCAGCATCACACACACACAAGCCAAGGCAAGACACAGGCAGAGGAATGGAGAGGTAGAGAGAGAGAGAGAGAGAGAGAGAGAAAGAGAGAGAGAGAGGTATAGAGAGAGAGAGAGAGAGAGAGAGAGAGAGAGAGAAAGGTATAGAGAGAGGGAGGGAGAGGTATAGAGAGAGGGGGAGTGGGAGAGACAGGTATAGAGAAAGAAAGAGGGAGGGAGGGAGGGAGGGAGGGAGGGAGGGAGGGAGGGAGGGAGGGAGGGAGGGAGGGAGGGAGGGAGGGAGGGAGGGAGGGAGGGAGAATAAGAAGAGCGAGACAAAGAGATGTGAAAATAAAATTTCAATCGGTTCCCAATGACCAACTGAAGACATCAGCAAAATATACAGTGTATTCACATCCAGAAACTTTTCAGACCCCTTGACTTTGTCCACATTTTGTTACGTTACAGCCTGATTCTAAAAAGATTTTACAAAAACATTTCCTCATCAATCTACACACAATAGCCCATAATAAGGCACATTTCTAATTAAAATAAAATAAAAAACAACATTGTGACATCAGTATTCAGACCCTTTGCTACGAGACTGGAAATTTATCTCTGGTGCATCCTGTTTCCCTTGATCATCCTTGATGTTCATCTGTGGTAAAATCAATTGATTGGACATGATTTGGAAAGGCACACACCTGTCTATATAAGGTCCCACAGTTGACAGTGCATGTCAGAGCAAAAAACCAAACCATGAGGTCGAAGGATTTGTCCGTAGAGCTCCGAGACAGGATTGTATCGAGGCACAGATCTGGGGAAGGGTACTAAAGCATTTTCTGCAGCATTGAAGGTCCCCAAGAACACAGTGGCCTCCATCATTCTTCAATGGAAGAAGTTTGGAACCACCAAGACTCTTCCTAGAGCTGGCTGCCCGGCCAAACTGATCAGTCGGGAGAGAAGGGCCTCCACCCTGGATATTGGATCTAATCCCAGAGGCCCAAAACAACGTTGTCACTACAGGAGAGGCAGACGGAGTGGCTGATCAGACTTAGAAGGCGAGACAACCCACTGCTTTCGAGCATATTACTCTCCAATGTCCAATCTCTAGACAACAAGGTGGACAAAACTAGGGCACAAGTTGCCTTCCAGAGAGACATCAGAGATTGTAACATTCTCTGTTTCACGGAAACATGGCTCACTCGGGATACGTTGTCAGAGTCCGTACAGCCACTGGGTTTCTTCACGGGTCGCTCCAACGTAAACAAACATCTGTCTGGTAAGAAGAAGGGCGGGAGGTGTATGCTTCATGATTAACGACTCTCGGTGTAATCATAACTCAAGTACTTATGTTCACCTGACCTAGAATTCCTTACAATCAAATGCCGACCGTATTATCTCCCAAGATAATTCTCTTAGATTATAGGCACAGCCGTGTGTATCCCCCCCACAAGCAGATACCACGACGGACCTCAAGGAACTTCACTGGACTCTATGTAAACTGGAAACCATATATCCTGAGGCTCAGACACGAGACGTATGTGGCAGGTCTACAGGAAATCACGGACTACAAAAAAGAAAACTAGCCACGTCACGGACACCGACGTCTTGCATCCAGACAAGCTAAAAAGGATAATACAGGACCACCGATGCGGCCTGCTACCAAGGACTGCGCCCCCCCCCCCTATCCTTCTCCGTGGACAAAGTGAGGAAGACATTTAAAAGTGTTAACCCTCGCAAGGCTGTTGGCCCAGACGGCATCCCCAGCCGCGTCCTCAGAGCATGCGCAGATCCAGCTGGCTGGTGTGTTTACGGACATGTTCAATCTCTCCCTATCCCAGTCTGCTGTCGCCACATGCTTCGAGAGGGCCACCATTGTTCATGTACCCAAGAAGGCAAAGATAAGAATGCTGTTCATTGACTACAGCACAGCATTCAACCCCATAGTACCCTCCAAACTCGTCATCAAGACCGTAGAGACCCTAGGTCTCAACCCCGCCCTGTGCAATTCGGTCCTGGACTTTCAGACTGGCCCAGGTGGTGAAGGTAGGAAACAACATCTCCACTTCGCTGATCCTCAACACTGGGGCCCCACAAGGGTGCATGCTCAGCCCCTTCCTGTTCTCCCTGTTCACCCATGACTGCGTGGCCATGCACACCTCCAACTCAATCATCAAGTTTGCAGACGACACAACAGTGGTTGGCCTGATTACCAACAACAACGAGACAGCCTACAGGGAGGAGGTGAGGGCCCTCGGAGTGTGGTGTCAGGAAAACAACCTCGCACTCAACGTCAACAAAGGAGTTGATCGTGGACTTCAGGAAACAGAAGAGGGAGCACCCCCCTATCCACATCGACGGGACAACAGTGGAGAGGGTAGTAAGTTTTAAGTTCCTTGGCGTACACATCACGGACAAACTGAAATGGTCCACCCACACAGACAGCGTGGTGAAGAAGGCGCAACACCGCCTCTTCAACCTCAGGAGGCTGAAGATATTTGGCTTGTCACCTAAATCCCTCACAAACTTTTACAGATGCACAATCGAGAGCATCCTGTCGGGCTGTATCACCGCCTGGTATGGCAACTGCCCCACCCAAAACCGCAAGGCTCTCCGGAGGGTAGTGAGGTCTGCACAACAAAGCATCACCGGGTGCAAACTACCTGCCCTCCAGGACACCTACACCACCCGATGTTACAGGAAGGCCAAAGAGATCATCAAGGACAACAACCACCCGAGCCACTGCCTGTTCACCCCGCTATCATCCAGAAGGCGAGGTCAGTACAGGTGCATCAAAGCTGGGACCAAGAGACTGAAAACAGCTTCTATCTCAAGGCCATCAAACTGCTAAATGGCCATCATTAACACAGAGGCTGCTGCCAACATTCAGACTCAAATCACTGGCCACTTTAATAAATTGATTTAATAAAAGTATCACAAGTCACTTTAAATAATGTCACTTCATCCCTACGGTGAAGCATGGTGGTGGCAGCATCATGCTGTGGGGATTTTTTTCAGTGGCAGGGACTGGGAGACTAGTCAGGGGAAAGATAAATCGAGGGAAAGATAAATGGAGCAAAGTACTGAGAGATCCTTGATGAAAACCTACTCCAGAACAGTCAAGACCTTAGACTGGGGCAAAGGTTTACCTTCTAACAGGACAACGACCCTAAGCACACAGCCAAGACAACGCAGGAGTGGCTTCGGGACAAGTCTCTGAATGTACTTGAGTGGCCCAGTCAGAGCCCGGACTTGAACAAGAACGAACACCTCTGGAGAGACCTGAAAATAACTGTGCAGCGATGCTCCCCATCCATCCTGACAGAGCTTGAGAGGATGTGCAAAGAAGAATGGGACAAACTCCCCAAATGTAGGTGTGTCAAGCTTGTAGCGTCATACAAAAGAACACTCAAGGCTGTAATCATTGCCAAAGGACTTCAACAAAGTACTGAACAAAGGGTCTGAATACTTATGTAAATGTGATATTTCAGGTTTCATTTTTAAATAAATTAGCAAAAAATTGTGAGTAAATTGATGAGGGGAGAGCTTTGTACGTATCTCTCTGCATCCCAAATGGCACCTCCCCATTTCCAAAATAGTGCACTACTTTAGACCAAAGCCCTATAAAAGTAGTGTACTATATAGTGAACACTCACTGAGCACAGACGTCAGTTCAACGTATATGCAAAAATGGTTCAACGTATTTAGTTGAAATGACGTGGAGACAACATTGATTCAACCAGCGTGTTCCCAGTGGGGAGGGTACCATGTCATGCCTTAGTGGAGGAAGTGTGGATGGGTCTCAATATAGCCTTAGTGGAGGAAGTGTGGATGGGTCTCAATATAGCCTTAGTGGAGGAAGTGTGGATGGGTCTCAATATAGCCTTAGTGGAGGAAGTGTGGATGGTTCCACAATATAGCCTTAGTGGAGGAAGTGTGGATGGGTCTCAATATAGCCTTAGTGGAGGAAGTGTGGATGGGTCTCAATATAGCCTTAGTGGAGGAAGTGTGGATGGTTCCACAATATAGCCTTAGCGAAGGAAGAGCTAGCCTGTCTAGAGTTAGCCTGTCTAGAGTTAGCCTGTCTAGAGTTAGCCTGTCTAGAGTTAGCCTGTCTAGAGCTAGTCTGTCTAGAGTTAGCCTGTCTAGAGTTAGCCTGTCTAGAGTTAGCATGTCTAGAGTTAGCATGTCTAGAGTTAGCCTGTCTAGAGCTAGCCTGTCTAGAGCTAGCCTGTCTAGAGTTAGCCTGTCTAGAGTTAGCCTGTCTAGAGTTAGTCTGTCTAGAGTTAGCCTGTCTAGAGTTAGCCTGTCTAGAGTTAGCATGTCTAGAGTTAGCATGTCTAGAGTTAGCCTGTCTAGAGTTAGCCTGTCTAGAGTTAGCCTGTCTAGAGTTAGCCTGTCTAGAGTTAGCATGTCTAGAGTTAGCATGTCTAGAGTTAGCCTGTCTAGAGTTAGCCTGTCTAGAGTTAGCCTGTCTAGAGTTAGCATGTCTAGAGTTAGCATGTCTAGAGTTAGCCTGTCTAGAGTTAGCCTGTCTAGAGTTAGCCTGTCTAGAGTTAGCCTGTCTAGAGTTAGCCTGTCTAGAGTTAGCATGTCTAGAGTTAGCCTGTCTAGAGCTAGCCTGTCTAGAGTTAGTCTGTCTAGAGTTAGCCTGTCTAGAGCTAGCCTGTCTAGAGTTAGCATGACTAGATTTCAATATAGCCTTAGCGAAGGAAGAGCTAGCCTGTCTAGAGTTAGCCTGTCTAGAGTTAGCCTGTCTAAAGTTAGCATGTCTAGAGTTAGCCTGTCTAGAGTTAGCCTGTCTAGAGTTAGCCTGTCTAGAGTTAGCATGTCTAGAGTTAGCCTGTCTAGAGTTAGCATGTCTAGAGTTAGCATGTCTAGAGTTAGCCTGTCTAGAGTTAGCCTGTCTAGAGTTAGCCTGTCTAGAGTTAGCATGTCTAGAGTTAGCCTGTCTAGAGAAAAACCATCCTCCTACTCCCCACTCCGATAGACGAGGCTGGAGCTTTTTCACCAACAATTAATACTCTATTACTTTTGTCCCTTTTTGACTGTTCACTCAACATCTTTGTGTGGGAGTTCGCAAAATACTTCTCATTGTGGGATACTTAGAAAGGAGAAGGGGGGGGGGGGGGAAGTGGTAATTCTCTTCCTGTTATGAGCCTGGGTGGTTCTGGGTGAATTCTACAACTAGACTGTGTTAGTTGTGAAAAAGTGATGATAACAAAGAACAACTTGTGACACCCCGTCCGTCTGTCTGTACTACTGCTGTAGGGTGGTAGCCAGGGGCCTTCTTTAGGGAAAATAAAACACAAGAGAAGAAAAAGATGGGGACAGAGAGAGGGAGAGAGAGGGAGAGAGGAAGAGAGTGGAAGAGAGAGGGAGAGAGTGGAAGAGAGAGAGGAAGAGAGAGAGGAAGAGAGAGAGAGGAAGAGAGAGGGAGAGAGTGGAAGAGAGAGAGGAAGAGAGAGTGGAAGAGAGAGAGGAAGAGAGAGAGGAAGAGAGAGAGAGGAAGAGAGAGGGAGAGAGAGTGGAAGAGAGAGAGGAAGAGAGAGAGGAAGAGAGAGAGAGGAAGAGAGAGGGAGAGAGTGGAAGAGAGAGGAAGAGAGAGAGGAAGAGAGAGAGAGGAAGAGAGAGGGAGAGAGTGGAAGAGAGAGAGGAGAGAGAGAGGAAGAGAGAGAGAGGAAGAGAGAGGGAGAGAGAGAGAGAGAGAGAGAGAGAGAGAGAGAGATGAGGGAGAGAAATAGAGAGGAGAGAGAGGGAGAGAGAGAGAGAGAGAGAAATAGAGAGAGGGAGAGAGAGGGAGAGAGGGGAAGAGAGGGGAAGAGAGAGGGAGAGAGAGGGAGAGAGAGAGAGAGAGGGGAAGAGAGGGAAGAGAGAGGGGGGAGAGAGAGAGGAATAGAGAGAGCAGAGAGCGGTAGAGAGAGAGAGTGAAACAGAGAGAGGGAGAGAGGGGAAGAGAGAGAAACATGTGGATCTGAGGTAACAAAGACAGAAAAGATGAGACAGGCAGTCAGGATGAAAAACAAGCTATGTATATATATATATATAGTTCTCTGATTCTGGGGACTGTTCTTAGAAAGGATACGAAACCCCAGAGATGACCTCACATGACATGAGAAACGAAAACAAACCAACTGGTGGTTAAACCTCAGGTGAAAAATAGTGTTGTAAAAATATGCAGTTAAACATTATACATTTTCATCTAATCAGTTTTGTGGTTTTCTCCAATCAAAAGGTCCAGTTATCATTTAATTAAATCATGACAAACAATCAATCGGTCCTAAAATACCCACTGGGGACACAGCGGTTGAACCAACGTCTGTGCACAGTGGGGAGTGCTGCACATCATTCCACTGTAAGTCTATAACTGTACAAGTCTGTGATTGTGTGGCGAGGGACATTGGTAAGTCTATAACTTTACAAGTCTGTGATTGTGTGGCGAGGGACATTGGTAAGTCTATAACTTTACAAGTCTGTGATTGTGTGGCGAGGGACATTAGTCAGTCTATAACTTTACAAGTCTGTGATTGTGTGGCTGGGGACATTAGCCAGTCTATAACTTTACAAGTCTGTGATTGTGTGGCTGGGGACATTAGCCAGTCTATAACTTTACAAGTCTGTGATTGTGTGGCTGGGGACATTAGTCAGTCTATAACTTTACAAGTCTGTGATTGTGTGGCGAGGGACATTAGTCAGTCTATAACTTTACAAGTCTGTGATTGTGTGGCGAGGGACATTAGTCAGTCTATAACTTTACAAGTCTGTGATTGTGTGGCGAGGGACATTAGCCAGTCTATAACTTTACAAGTCTGTGATTGTGTGGCTGGGGACATTAGTCAGTCTATAACTTTACAAGTCTGTGATTGTGTGGCGAGGGACATTAGTCAGTCTATAACTTTACAAGTCTGTGATTGTGTGGCGAGGGACATTAGCCAGTCTATAACTTTACAAGTCTGTGATTGTGTGGCGAGGGACATTAGCCAGTCTATAACTTTACAAGTCTGTGATTGTGTGGCGAGGGACATTAGCCAGTCTATAACTTTACAAGTCTGTGATTGTGTGGCTGGGGCCATTTGTCTGTCTATAACTTTACAAGTCTGTGATTGTGTGGCGAGGGACATTAGCCAGTCTATAACTTTACAAGTCTGTGATTGTGTGGCTGGGGCCATTTGTCTGTCTATAACTTTACAAGTCTGTGATTGTGTGGCGAGGGACATTAGTCAGTCTATAACTTCACAAGTCTGTGATTGTGTGGCTGGGGACATTTGTAAGTCTATAACTTTACAAGTCTGTGATTGTGTGGAGAGGGACATTAGTCAGTCTGGCAGCCACCAGTAACTCAAAGAGAAGAAGATAAAATCCATGTGTGTAAAATGAAATGAAACCATAACAATACAATCCCACCAAATATGGCCGCCAGTCCACCCATTAGGGAATCATTGATGTGAATGGTGACAACCATCCTGGGGATTCTTTTCCTGTTCTTGTCTCTGGGTAAAACACATTGTCTGCTGAAGTGGGAGCTGTAGTCACATCCTGCTGTCGCTCCCTCTATCCTAGCATGCTGATAGGCTGACTGCCAGCACTAAAACCCTCCTCCCTCTATCCTATTATGCTGATAGGCTGACTGCCAACACTAAAACCTCCCTCTATCCTAGCATGCTAATAGGCTGACCTGCCAACACTTAAACGTCCCTCCCTCTATCCTAGCATGCTGATAGGCTGACTGTCAACACTTAAACGTCCCTCCCTCTATCCTAGCATGCTAATAGGCTGACTGCCAACACTTAAACGTCCCTCCCTCTATCCTAGCATGCTAATAGGCTGACTGCCAACACTTAAACGTCCCTCCCTCTATCCTAGCATGCTGATAGGCTGACTGCCAACACTTAAACCTCCCTTCCTCTATCCTAGCATGCTGATAGGCTGACTGCCAACACTTAAACGTCCCTCCCTCTATCCTAGCATGCTGATAGGCTGACTGCCAACACTTAAACGTCCCTCCCTCTATCCTAGCATGCTAATAGGCTGACTGCCCACACTAAAACCTCCCTCTCTCTATCCTAGCATGCTGATAGGCTGACTGCCAACACTTAAACCTCCCTCCCTCTATCCTAGCATGCTGATAGGCAGACTGCCAACATTTAAACATCCCTCCCTTTATCCTAGCATGCTGATAGGCTGACTGCCAACACTTAAACCTCCCTCCCTCTATCCTAGCATGCTGATAGGCTGGCCGCCAACACTAAAACCTCCCTCCCTCTATCCTAGCATGCTGATAGGCTGGCTGCCAACACTATGCCCACAGACTGATACAAGACAGAAATGGTATTCATCTGTGGACAGAGCATTAGGCTCCCTCTCTCTCCCTCAGTACCTATCTCCCTCCCTACCTCTCTTTCCCTCCCTCCCTCCCTCCCTCCCTCCCTCCCTCCCTCCCTCCCTCCCTCCCTCCCCCTCCGACTCTCTACTTCCCTACCTCCACCTCCCTACCTCTCCCTCCCTACCTCTCCCTCTCTACCTCTCCGACTCTCTCCCTCCCCCACCGACTCTCTCCTTCCCTACCTCCCCCACCGACTCTCTCCCTCCCTACCTCCCCCTCCGACTCTCTTCTTCCCTACCTCCCCCTCCGACTCTCTTCATCCCTACCTCCCCCTCCCTACCTCCCCCTCCAACTCGTTCTCTCCCTCCCTACCTCCCCCTCCCTCCCCTTCCCTACCTCCACCTCCCTACCTCCGACTCTCTCATTCCCTACCTCCCCCTCCCTCCCTACCTCCCCCTCCCTACCTCCACCTCCCTTCCTCCCCCTTCGACTCTCTCCTTCCCTACCTCCCCCTCCCTCCCTACCTCCACCTCCCTACCTCCCCCTCCGACTCTCTCCTTCCCTACCTCCCACTCCCTACCTCCCCCTCCGACTCTCTCCTTCCCTACCTCCACCTCCCTACCTCTCCCTCCCTACCTCTCCCTCTCTACCTCTCCGACTCTCTCCCTCCCCCACCGACTCTCTCCTTCCCTACCTCCCCTCCCTACCTCCTCCACCGACTCTCTCCCTCCCTACCTCCCCCTCCCTACCTCCCTCTCCGACTCTCTTCTTCCCTACCTCCCCCTCCGACTCTCTCCTTCCCTACCTCCCCCTCCGACTCTCTTCATCCCTACCTCCCCCTCCCTACCTCCCCCTCCAACTCGTTCTCTCCCTCCCTACCTCCCCCTCCCTACCTCCGACTCTCTCCTTCCCTACCTCCCCCTCCCTCCCTACCTCCCCCCCCTACCTCCACCTCCCTACCTCCCCCTCCGACTCTCTCCTTCCCTACCTCCCACTCCCTACCTCCCCCACCGACTCTCTCCTTCCCTACCTCCCCCTCCCTCCCTACCTCCCCCTCCCTACCTCCCCCACCGACTCTCTCCTTCCCTACCTCCCACTCCCTACCTCCCCCACCGACTCTCTCCTTCCCTACCTCCCCCTCCCTCCCTACCTCCCACTCCCTACCTCCCCCACCGACTCTCTCCTTCCCTACCTCCCCCTCCCTCCCTACCTCCCCCTCCCTACCTCCACCACCCTACCTCCACCTCTCTCCTTCCCCCTCCCTACCTCCCCCACCGACTCTCTCCCTCCCTACCTCCACCTCTCTCCTCCCCCCTCCCTACATCTTTTGAAAACTTTACTATTGTTATAGAAAATGTTCCCAGTGAAATATCATGTCAAAAACATTCTTAACCCCATATTCACCCCACGGCCCAAAATAGTATCTTTCAAGCGGTTGCAACAGCTTTGCAACAAAGCAAATGTTTGTATTTGAAATCAGGCATGAAAAGACACGTTAACACATTCCCACATTTAAAATGAAAAGACACATTAACA
>NC_143048.1:49300000-49310000 GCF_057628025.1 Oncorhynchus mykiss | reverse complement strand
CAACAGGTGTAGTAGACCTTACAGTGAAATGCTGAATACAACAGGTGTAGTAGACCTTACAGTGAAATGCTGAATACAACAGGTGTAGTAGACCTTACAGTGAAATGCTGAATACAACAGGTGTAGTAGACCTCACAGTGAAATGCTGAATACAACAGGTGTAGTAGACCTTACAGTGAAATGCTGAATACAACAGGTGTAGTAGACCTCACAGTGAAATGCTGAATACAACAGGTATAGTAGACCTTACAGTGAAATGCTGAATACAACAGGTGTAGTAGACCTGACAGTGAAATGCTGAATACAACAGGTGTAGTAGACCTTACAGTGAAATGCTGAATACAACAGGTCTAGTAGACCTCAGAGTGAAATGCTGAATACAACAGGTGTAGTAGACCTCACAGTGAAATGCTGAATACAACAGGTGTAGTAGACCTTACAGTGAAATGCTGAATACAACAGGTGTAGTAGACCTCACAGTGAAATGCTGAATACAACAGGTGTAGTAGACCTCAGAGTGAAATGCTGAATACAACAGGTGTAGTAGACCTCACAGTGAAATGCTGAATACAACAGGTGTAGTAGACCTCAGAGTGAAATGCTGAATACAACAGGTGTAGTAGACCTCACAGTGAAATGCTGAATACAACAGGTGTAGGTAGACCTTACAGTGAAATGCTGAATACAACAGGTGTAGTAGACCTCACAGTGAAATGCTGAATACAACAGGTGTAGTAGACCTCACAGTGAAATGCTGAATACAACAGGTGTAGTAGACCTTACAGTGAAATGCTGAATACAACAGGTGTAGTAGACCTCACAGTGAAATGCTGAATACAACAGGTGTAGTAGACCTCACAGTGAAATGCTGAATACAACAGGTGTAGTAGACCTTACAGTGAAATGCTGAATACAACAGGTGTAGTAGACCTTACAGTGAAATGCTGAATACAACAGGTGTAGTAGACCTCACAGTGAAATGCTGAATACAACAGGTGTAGTAGACCTCACAGTGAAATGCTGAATACAACAGGTGTAGTAGACCTCACAGTGAAATGCAGAATACAACAGGTGTAGTAGAACTTACAGTGAAATGCTGAATACAACAGGTGTAGTAGACCTTACAGTGAAATGCTGAATACAACAGGTGTAGTAGACCTTACAGTGAAATGCTGAATACAACAGGTGTAGTAGACCTCACTGTGAAATGCTGAATACAACAGGTGTAGTAGACCTCACAGTGAAATGCTGAATACAACAGGTGTAGTAGACCTCACAGTGAAATGCTGAATACAACAGGTGTAGTAGACCTCACAGTGAAATGCTGAATACAACAGGTGTAGTAGACCTTACAGTGAAATGCTGAATACAACAGGTGTAGTAGACCTCACAGTGAAATGCTGAATACAACAGGTGTAGTAGACCTTACAGTGAAATGCTGAATACAACAGGTGTAGTAGACCTTACAGTGAAATGCTGAATACAAAAGATGTAGGTAGACCTTACACTGAAATGCTGAATACAACAGGTGTAGTAGACCTTACAGTGAAATGCTGAATACAACAGGTGTAGTAGACCTCACAGTGAAATGCTGAATACAACAGGTGTAGTAGACCTCACAGTGAAATGCTGAATACAACAGGTGGAGTAGACCTCACAGTGAAATGCTGAATACAACAGGTGTAGTAGACCTCACAGTGAAATGCTGAATACAACAGGTGAAGTAGACCTCACAGTGAAATGCTGAATACAACAGGTGTAGTAGACCTCACAGTGAAATGCTGAATACAACAGGTGTAGTAGACCTCACAGTGAAATGCTGAATACAACAGGTGTAGTAGACCTTACAGTGAAATGCTGAATACAACAGGTCTAGTAGACCTCAGAGTGAAATGCTGAATACAACAGGTGTAGTAGACCTCACAGTGAAATGCTGAATACAACAGGTGTAGTAGACATTACAGTGACATGCTGAATACAACAGGTGTAGTATACCTTACAGTGAAATGCAGAATACAACAGGTGTAGTACACCTCACAGTGAAATGCTGAATACAACAGGTGTAGTAGACCTTACAGTGAAATGCTGAATACAACAGGTGTAGTAGACCTCACAGTGAAATGCTGAATACAACAGGTGTAGTAGACCTCACAGTGAAATGCTGAATACAACAGGTGTAGTAGACCTCACAGTGAAATGCTGAATACAACAGGTGTAGTAGACCTCACAGTGAAATGCTGAATACAACAGGTGTAGTAGACCTTACAGTGAAACGTTGAATACAACAGGTGTAGTAGACCTCACAGTGAAATGCTGAATACAACAGGTGTAGTAGACCTTACAGTGAAATGCTGAATACAACAGGTGTAGTAGACCTTACAGTGAAATGCTGAATACAACAGGTGTAGTAGACCTCACAGTGAAATGCTGAATACAACAGGTGTAGTAGACCTTACAGTGAAATGCTGAATACAACAGGTGTAGTAGACCTTACAGTGAAATGCTGAATACAACAGGTGTAGTAGACCTCACAGTGAAATGCTGAATACAACAGGTGTAGTAGACCTTACAGTGAAATGCTGAATACAACAGGTGTAGTAGACCTTACAGTTAAATGTTTACCTACAAGCCCCTAACCAAAAATGCAGTTTTAAGAAAATACCTAAAATACCTATAAAAAAGTAAGAGATAAGAATAACAAATAATTAAAGAGCAGCAGTAAATAACAATAGTGAGGCGAAATACAGAGGGTACCGGTACAGAGTCAATGTGGAGGCTATATACAGGGGGTACCGGTACAGAGTCAATGTGGAGGCTATACACAGGGTATTACGGTACAGAGTCAATGTGGAGGCTATATACAGGGTATTACGGTACAGAGTCAATGTGGAGACTATACACAGGGTATTACGGTACAGAGTCAATGTGGAGGCTATATACAGGGTATTACGGTACAGAGTCAATGTGGAGGCTATATACAGGGTATTACGGTACAGAGTCAATGTGGAGGCTATATACAGGGTATTACGGTACAGAGTCAATGTGGAGGCTATATACAGGGTGTTACGGTACAGAGTCAATGTGGAGGCTATATACAGGGGGTACCGGTACAGAGTCAATGTGGAGACTATATACAGGGGAGTACTGGTACAGAGTCAATGTGGAGGCTATATACAGGGGGTACCGGTACAGAGTCAATGTGGAGGCTATATACAGGGTATTACGGTACAGAGTCAATGTGGAGACTATATACAGGGGGTACCAGTACAGAGTCAATGTAGAGACTATATACAGGGTATTACAGTACAGAGTCAATGTGGAGGCTTTATACAGGGTATTACGGTACAGAGTCAATGTGGAGGCTATATACAGGGTGTTACGGTACAGAGTCAATGTGGAGGCTATATACAGGGTATTACGGTACAGAGTCAATGTGGAGGCTATATACAGGGTATTACGGTACAGAGTCAATGTGGAGGCTATATATGGGTATTACGGTACAGAGTCAATGTGGAGGCTATATACAGGGTATTACGGTACAGAGTCAATGTGGAGGCTATATACAGGGGGTACCGGTACAGAATCAATGTGGAGACTATATACAGGGTGTTACGGTACAGAGTCAATGTGGAGGCTATATACAGGGTATTACGGTACAGAGTCAATGTGGATGCTATATACAGGGTATTACGGTACAGAGTCAATGTGGAGGCTATATACAGGGTATTACGGTACAGAGTCAATGTGGAGGCTATATACAGGGTATTACGGTACAGAGTCAATGTGGAGGCTATATACAGGGTATTACAGTACAGAGTCAATGTGGAGGCTATATACAGGGGGTACCGGTACAGAATCAATGTGGAGACTATATACAGGGTGTTACGGTACAGAGTCAATGTGGAGGCTATATACAGGGTATTACGGTACAGAGTCAATGTGGATGCTATAGACAGGGTATTACGGTACAGAGTCAATGTGGAGGCTATATACAGGGTATTACGGTACAGAGTCAATGTGGAGACTATATACAGGGTGTTACGGTACAGAGTCAATGTGGAGACTATATACAGGGTGTTACGGTAGAGAGTCAATGTGGAGGCTATATACAGGGGGTACCAGTACAGAGTCAATGTGGAGGCTATATACAGGGTGTTACGGTACAGAGTCAATGTGGAGGCTATATACAGGGTGTTACGGTACAGAGTCAATGTGGAGGCTATATACAGGGGCTACCGGTACAGAGTCAATGTGGAGACTATATACAGGTGGTACCGGTACAGAGTCAATGTGGAGGCTATATACAGGGTGTTACGGTACAGAGTCAATGTGGAGGCTATATACAGGGTATTACGGTACAGAGTCAATGTGGAGGCTATATACAGGGTATTACGGTACAGAGTCAATGTGGAGGCTATATACAGGGTATTACGGTACAGAGTCAATGTGGAGGCTATATACAGGGTATTACGGTACAGAGTCAATGTGGAGGCTATTTACAGGGGGTACCGGTACAGAATCAATGTGGAGACTATATACAGGGTGTTACGGTACAGAGTCAATGTGGAGGCTATATACAGGGTATTACGGTACAGAGTCAATGTGGATGCTATATACAGGGTATTACGGTACAGAGTCAATGTGGAGGCTATATACAGGGTATTACGGTACAGAGTCAATGTGGAGATAATATACAGGGTGTTACGGTACAGAGTCAATGAGGAGACTATATACAGGGTGTTACGGTACAGAGTCAATGTGGAGGCTATATACAGGGGGTACCGGTACAGAGTCAATGTGGAGGCTATATACAGGGGATACCGGTACAGAGTCAATGTGGAGGCTATATACAGGGGGTACCAGTACAGAGTCAATGTGGAGGCTATATACAGGGTGTTACGGTACAGAGTCAATGTGGAGGCTATATACAGGGTGTTACGGTACAGAGTCAATGTGGAGGCTATATACAGGGTGTTACGGTACAGAGTCAATGTGGAGGCTATATACAGGGTATTACGGTACAGAGTCAATGTGGAGGCTATATACAGGGTATTACGGTACAGAGTCAATGTGGAGGCTATATACAGGGTATTACGGTACAGAGTCAATGTGGAGGCTATATACAGGGTATTACGGTACAGAGTCAATGTGGAGGCTATATACAGGGGGTACCGGTACAGAATCAATGTGGAGACTATATACAGGGTGTTACGGTACAGAGTCAATGTGGAGGCTATATACAGGGTATTACGGTACAGAGTCAATGTGGATGCTATATACAGGGTATTACGGTACAGAGTCAATGTGGAGGCTATATACAGGGTATTACGGTACAGAGTCAATGTGGAGACTATATACAGGGTGTTACGGTACAGAGTCAATGTGGAGACTATATACAGGGTGTTACGGTACAGAGTCAATGTGGAGGCTATATACAGGGGGTACCGGTACAGAGTCAATGTGGAGGCTATATACAGGGGATACCGGTACAGAGTCAATGTGGAGGCTATATACAGGGTGTTACGGTACAGAGTCAATGTGGAGGCTATATACAGGGGCTACCGGTACAGAGTCAATGTGGAGACTATATACAGGGGGTACCGGTACAGAATCAATGTGGAGACTATATACAGGGTGTTACGGTACAGAGTCAATGTGGAGGCTATATACAGGGTATTACGGTACAGAGTCAATGTGGATGCTATATACAGGGTATTACGGTACAGAGTCAATGTGGAGGCTATATACAGGGTGTTACGGTACAGAGTCAATGTGGAGACTATATACAGGGTGTTACGGTACAGAGTCAATGTGGAGGCTATATACAGGGGGTACCGGTACAGAGTCAATGTGGAGGCTATATACAGGGTGTTACGGTACAGATTCAATGTGGAGGCTATATACAGGGTGTTACGGTACAGAGTCAATGTGGAGGCTATATACAGGGGCTACCGGTACAGAGTCAATGTGGAGACTATATACAGGGGGTACCGGTACAGAGTCAATATGGAGGCTACATACAGGGGGTACCGGTACAGAGTCAATGTGGAGGCTATATACAGGGGGTACCGGTACAGAGTCAATGTGGAGGCTATATACAGGGGGTACCGGTACAGAGTCAATGTGGAGGCTATATACAGGGGGTACCGGTACAGAGTCAATGTGGAGGCTATATACAGGGGGTACCGGTACAGAGTCAATGTGGAGGCTATATACAGGGGGTACCAGTACAGAGTCAGTGTGGAGACTATATACAGGGGGTACCGGTACAGAGTCAATGTGGAGGCTATATACAGGGGGTACCAGTACAGAGTCAATGTAGAGGCTATATACAGGGGGTACCAGTACAGAGTCAATGTGGAGGCTATATACAGGGGGTACCAGTACAGAGTCAATGTGGAGGCTATATACAGGGGGTACCGGGGTACCAGTACAGAGTCAGTGTGGAGACTATATACAGGGGGTACCAGTACAGAGTCAGTGTGGAGACTATATACAGGGGGTACCAGTACAGAGTCAATGAGGAGGCTATATACAGGGGGTACCAGTACAGAGTCAATGTGGAGGCTATAGACAGGGGGTACCGGTACAGAGTCAATGTGGAGGCTATATACAGGGGGTACCGGTACAGAGTCAATGTGGAGGCTATATACAGGGGGTACCAGTACAGAGTCAATGTGGAGGCTATATACAGGGGGTACCAGTACAGAGTCAATGTAGAGGCTATATACAGGGGGTACTGGTACAGATTCAATGTGCTGGGGCACCGGTTAGTCGAGGTAATTGAGGTAATATGTCCATGTAGGTAGAGTTATTAATGTGTCTATGCATAGATAATATCAGAGCAACGTAGCAGGGGGGGGCGGGGGGGGGAGCAGTCTGGGTAGCCATTTGATCAGATGTTCAGGAGTCTTATGGCTTGGGGGTAGAAGCTGTTTAGAAGCCTCTTGGACCTAGACTTGGTGCTCCGGTACTGCTTGCCGTGCAGTAGCAGAGAGAACCGTCTATAGGGTGGCTGGAGTCTTTGATAATTTTTTATAATTTTCTTTCCTCTGACGCCGCCTGATATAGAGGTCCTGGATGGCAGGAAGATTGGCCCCAGTGATGTACTGGGCCGTACGCAATACCCTCTGTAGTGCCTTGCGGTCGGAGGCAGTCGTCATACCAGGCAGTGATACAACCAGGATACTGAAAAGACTTGGCATTGGTCCCCATCTGCTCAAAAAGGTCGACGTCTGCACCGTTAAGAGCATCCTGACCGGTTGCATCAACGACTGAGATCAAAGCCTTGGTTGGTACATCAACTGACTTATTATAACATACGGCCTTATTACTTAGTTAGGGCATTATACGTGAATTACACTGTACATTCTCAAAGCACAACATTAACACTGATTGATAGTTCAACACAATGAGATGTCAACACAACACAATAATGAGATGTCAACACAATCATGAGATGTCAACACAATCATGAGATGTCAACACAATCATGAGATGTCAACACAACACAATCATGAGATGTCAACACAATCATGAGATGTCAACACAATAATGAGATGTCCCACTTGCTAAATGGGTGTATAGATTGTTTTGCTTTCAGCATCAATATAAATGTTGTTTGGTGAAGTGCCCTAGCTGTTCATTCTTGCTGTCCACCTGATACTATTCAGTAGCAGTCAAAAGTTTGGACACACCGACTCATTCAAAAGGTTTTCTTTATTTTTTACTATTATTCTACATTGTAGATAAGACATTGTAGATAAGACGTTGTTGATAAGACATTGTAGATAAGACGTAGATAAGACATTGTAGATAAGACGTTGTAGATAAGACATTGTAGATAAGACGTTGTAGATAAGACATTGTAGATAAGACGTTGTTGATAAGACATTGTAGATAAGACATTGTAGATAAGACATTGTAGATAAGACATTGTAGATAAGACGTTGTAGATAAGACATTGTAGATAAGACGTTGTAGATAAGACATTGTAGATAAGACATTGTAGATAAGACGTTGTAGATAAGACATTGTAGATAAGACATTGCAGATAAGACATTGTAGATAAGACATTGTAGATAAGACATTGTAGATAAGACATTGCAGATAAGACATTGTAGATAAGACATTGTAGATAAGACATTGCAGATAAGACATTGTAGATAAGACATTGTAGATAAGACATTGTAGATAAGACATTGTAGATAAGACATTGTAGATAAGACATTGTAGATAAGACATTGCAGATAAGACATTGTAGATAAGACATTGTAGATAAGACATTGTAGATAAGACATTGCAGATAAGACATCAAATAATAGATAAGACATCAAAAATATGAAATAACAAAGTATGGATACACGTAGTAACCAAAAAAAAAAGATTAATCAAAATATATTTTATATTTGAGATTCTTCAAAGTAGCCACCCTTTGTCTTGATGACGGCTTTGCACGTGAATGAGTGGCTGTGTCCAAACTTTTGACTGCCAGTGTATATATGTTTTCATATGTTTGTGTTATACTCAAATAAACGAGGCAACTCTACATGGATTTGTTTTAAGGTGTCTAATTAATGTATTCCTTCATTCAACTGAGAAGCTATCTGTTGACTCCATTTCTACACTAAGAAGCAGAAGGGCTGGTAATTAATTTAAATCTCAGAAAGCCTCCAAAAAATGCCACCCTAATCCCTATATAGTGCACTACTTTTGACCAAAGCGCTATGGGCCCTACACTGTACAGAGTCCTATGGGCCCTGGTCAAAAGTAGTGCACTACATAGGGATTAGGGTGGCATTTGGAAGGAAGTCTCAGACTGTTCGACTGTGAGAATATGGCGAGAAAACAAGAAACTGCCAACATACTTTAGTAGCAGTGAGATCTATTATTGGAACTAGCAAACAGACTGGGACACAACTGTTCAGCTGGAAGTGAGAAGTGACGGATGAGGGAGAAGAGAGGTGGAATCCTCCCTAACTTGATAAAGATGCTTACAGGCTGTAGGCAGAACGCTCATTAACTCTGGACCATCAGACGACCCGCAGCACAACACAGTGCAGAACAGTGAGAAAACGTCCGCATGGTAACCATTCTCACTGGAAGACCTTGTAAACAAAGCTGCTTCAGCGTGTGAGGAGAAATAATAGCAAATTAAAACCGACAGGCATTGGAAGAGAACAAGTGATGAACAGTTAGAGAACAGGGGATGATGATGATGATGGTGATGAGTTAGAGAACAGGTGGTGATGAGTTGGAGAACAGGTGGTGATGATGATGATGATGATGATGGTGATGAGTTAGATAACAGCTTGTGATGAGTTAGAGAACAGGTGGTGATGAGTTAGAGAACAGGTGGTGATGAGTTGGAGAACAGGTGGTGATGATGATGATGGTGATGAGTTAGAGAACAGCTGGTGATGAGTTAGAGAACAGGTGGTGATGATGATGATGGTGATGAGTTAGAGAACAGGTGGTGATGATGATTGGTTAGAGATCTTCAGGGACCATTACTAGCTCCACAAGCAGAGGAAGAGAAAGACAAGACAGCTACAAAGCTCCCCTTTCCCCATTCCTACCCTGTGTCAAATGGCAACATATTCCCTTTATAGTGCACTACTTTTGACTAGGGTCCATATACCGGGAATAGGGTGATATCTGGGAGGAACAACACTCGTACCACCATCAGACAGCCTAGCTCTCGCCCCGGCATCATATCATCTGCTGAAACAGCAACAACAAAAGAAGCCTTTTAGCCTCCAGGAAGGAGCTGAGATATTGTAATACAAAGAGCAGAGCTATACTGCTACCGCGACTGCTAATACTACTACTACTGCTGCTACCGCGACTGCTAATGCTACTACTACTGCTGCTACCGCGACTGCTAATGCTACTACTACTGCTGCTACCGCGACTGCTAATGCTACTACTACTGCTGCTACCGCGACTGCTAATGCTACTACTACTGCTGCTACCGCTACTGCTAATACTACTAGCACTG